>NC_140988.1:280648551-280719745 GCF_052327205.1 Somniosus microcephalus | reverse complement strand
GTGCCGAGCTTGCATCTGTTCCGGGGGGGGGGGCGGGAGAAGTCCGGGGAGAGAGCTGCGGGCAGGGCGGCCGGCGGGAAAGTGGCCGGCCACCGCGGGGCCTTTAATGCGCCGGCGCAAACTGGAGTAAGGCACCTCTGCCAGAACGTTGCTTGCGGCTGCCACGGGCGAGGCGGCCGCAACTCAATTTCGGAGTTCGGGCGGGTTACCACGGCAACCGGTGACGCTGCGCACACCGATGACGTCATCGGTGCCGGCGCAGCAGCGCTACCGTGCAACGCCGATTTAGGGCCCCAGGGAATTTTTAAACTGGCCATAACTCTGGCGCTAGTCCCTCTAGCGCCTCAAAAGCGGCGCTAAGGCTAGTGAATTTCTAGGCCTAGGTGTTTTAAAAGCAACATTTTTTTTAAAGACGCAGAAAGCGGGAAAAAGAAAGGAAAAGTTTGGAATCAAGATGGCGGCGACTCACCTCGGTTCAGAACGATAAGGCCCGCCCACACACGCACCGATTGGTCGACCGTCAGGTCACCAAAGCGTAGCATTGGTCAATCGTCCCGTCACTCGACCGTAGGAGGGCCCGGCCGCACGCGCCAGGAACCCGGCGTACGATTGGTCGACCTCGAGGTCACTCTGTCGCTAATGAGCAGATAATGAGATGCTAATGAGCGGAATGTTGAACATTTTTCGGATGCCGCGGGCGCGATTTTTGTCCGGCCGAAACGTAAATACGCTTACGACCGTTTCGGAACGGTAAGCTTTCTTTCGACGTAACGCACGCATAGGTACGCCCTGTAACTTTCGAGCGCATAGCTGGACAGACGCACACGTGAGGACAGACAGACAGATAGACAGACAGATAGACAGACAGACAGAAAGAAGTATCCGTTTATATATATAGATTTATTTTCACCACTTTCCGGTCATGCCCATTTTTGTCTGCTACTTTGTAAATGGCTTAGTGAGTTGGAGTGAATGGCGAGACAGAAAGTCACCTCCAGCAATGGGGGTCAGTGTGAAAGGAATGGCTTGGTCATTGCAGGGATGCTTTATGGTGTTCTTGGCAGTAGGGTGTGGCGGGGAACCTGGCACACCATATGGCAGGCATATGGGTGTAATGCAGGAAGTTATGTAAATCTGGCCATGATGAGGCCTCTCAGGCAGCAATGTGTTCGAGTGCTGCTGGCATCTGGACCTCAGATTCCTCCTGCTCCTCGTCGTCTTCCAGTTGATGCTCCTCCTCTGAAGAGGCTGTGCGCTCTGTACCTTGCTCCTCCTGCAGCTCCAATCCTCGTTGCTGTACTATATTGTGCAGGGCGCAGCAGTTGACGACGATTCTGGAGACCCTGGCAGGCGTGTACTGAAGGGCTCCTCCAGATCTGTCAAGGTATCTGAAGCGCATTTTCAGCATACCTATTGTTTGTTCTATGACACATCTGGTGGATATGTGGCTTGCATTATAACGCTCCTTGGCCTCATTGATTGGCCTCCTCAAAGCTGTCATGAGCCACGTCTTTAGTGGATAGCCCTTGTCTCCAAGCAGCCAGCCGGTAAGTGTGTTTGGCGGTGTGAAGAGCTGAGGGAGGGTGGACAGGTGCAGGATGAAAGATTCATGACATCTGCCAGGGAATTTGGTGCAGATATGCATGGTGATCTTCCTATGGTTGCAGACCAGCTGCACATTGAGGGAGTGGAAGCCTTTGCGGTTGACAAACACTCTTGGGTGATGATGGGGTGGCCTGATGGCCACAAGTGTGCAGTCGATGATGCCCTGCACCCCGTGGGAAGTCAGCCAGAGCCACAAAGCCATGTGCCTGCTCAGTAGCACTGGCTTCATCAGTGGCAAAGTTGATATAATTCGCTAACTTGTGAAACATGGCATCAGTCACCTGGGTGATGCATCTTTGGGCGGCCGACTGTGAGACCCTGCAAATGTCAGCTGCAGATCCCTGGAAGGAGCCTGAGATGAAGCAGTTGAGGGCGCTGGTGACTTTGACAGTCACTGACAAGGCGTGTCCACCAGGTCCTCTGGGCTGCAGGTCTTGCTCCAACAAGCTGCAAATGTCTGCGATGACCTGGCGTGATCACCTGAGTCACCTTTGGCACTGCTGCTCAGTCATGTTGAGGAAGCTCATCCTCTGCCTGTAAAGCCTGTGTTGGGGGTATCGCCTCTGGCGCGCTGCAGCCCTCTGTCCTGTGGAGCATCAGGTCACTGAGGAGAAGGTTGTTGATGCTCTTGCTGCTGGTGCTGCTGGTGTGCCTGCTGCTGCTGGTGTTGGGGGTCACCATTCAGCATTCTGAAGACCAAGGTGAGACACTATAAATGGCACCCATGCTAATGTAATAGGTGGCAGGTCAAGTAGAGATCAGAGAAGCAATCTGCCAGTGGTGCGATAGGTAGTAGCAATGAGGTGAGAGTGGCTTCCGAATTTGCAGAAAAGACTTGCAAACTGTAGACACCTAAATCTGTTCTCAAAAGGCACTCAGCAAGAGCCTTTCCCTTAGGCAAGTAAGCAGGTGTCATGTGGCAGTATTTATTCTGCTTTCCATGCGCTGCAGCAATGAACTCGATCAATGGCCACTGAACTTCTGCCTCAGCTTGACGGACGTGGTTCCCGAGCTGCGTGATTCCCGTGGTCATGCAGTTAAATTCAAAAACACTGTTAAGAGGTTCTGACAACAAAGTATGAATTAGTTCAATTAGGTCGCCCACCTCTGCCGTTTGGGTCCGTGCCGTGCTGGCACATTGGCCGGAATTTTCATGTTGCCATGCATGCGGGGTTGGAGGTGGGTTGGGAGTAAATTCTTTTTTAAATGGGAGCGCATCGGGACTCATTCCGCCTCCTCGCGTCTTTAACTCGGGCGCGTTTGCCAGACTTAGAAATTGAGGGAACAATATCCTAATTTGCTAACGACATCAAGTTGAGGGATATTGCAAACAGTGAGAAGGACAGTAAAAGACTGCAGGGGAACATTGATATCAGCAGGATGGATACATACGTGGAAACTGCAGTTCAATGTAGAAAAATGTGCAGTAATACATTTCCGAAATAAGAATAGACAAAGGAAATGGGAGAATGGGTTCCCCGCAAGCCCTGCCGAATTTAATGGCAGGGTCTGATTTGCATGGGAATCTTGTTTCCCACCCTCAGCCAGCCAGTTTGAGAGGCTGGCTGGCACCGGGCAGGTAGGCCTGTGGCACTAGGCTGCAGAGAGGAGGGAAGGAGGGATTGTGTGGTGGCCGGGGGCTGGCTAAAGGGCCGGGACCAGCATGGACGGGGCGTCGGGCGAAGATCGGGGGCTGGGACCAGTACAGGGAGGGGTCAAAGAATGATCGTGGGTCTCACGAGGTGTGCAAAACCCGACCAGCTAAAGTTAAATTCAAAATGAAGGTTAAAGCAGAGGCTTCCAGCCTCATAATATTTAAATAATGACCCACCTCCTAGGAGCGGGTTGGCTGCCTGGCCACCCCCCCCGCCCCCCGTCCCGCCTCCGTTAAAACCGGAAGTGGACGGGTTGGAGATGGGTTCTGGTCGGGATTCAGTGTTTTAACACTCCCCACACACCCCCAACCCGCCCGTTTTTTTAGGTTAAAATTCCCCCATTATGCCTAATCCTTTTTTTGAAAGTTTTGTAATATCTTATGTCTTTATTAGTTACAAACCTTATTTCCAGTAAAATGGTGGCTGAAAAGATTTTCACAAAACATTTCCAGTGATTTTCCTTTTTTAATTGGTAGATGTTGTTGCCTGTTCAAAGCTTTTGCTGACTGCACTTGCTTGATTTTTATATATATATTTAATATATATATATACTATATATATATCCCCTTAGTAGTTCTTTAGTTACAATTTATCTATTCATTTTCCTTGTGTTTGATTTGAATGGTGGCATAGTGGTTAGCACTGTGCCTCACAGCGCCAGGGACCCGGGTTCGAATCCAGCCTCGGGCGACTGTCTGTGTGGAGTTTGCACATTCTCCCCGTGTTTGCGTGGGTTTTCTCCGGGTGCTCCGGTTTCCTCCCACAGTCCAAAGATGTGCGGGTTAGGTTGATTGGCTATGATAAATTGACCCTTAGTGTTAGGGGGATTAAATACGTGGGGTTACAGGGATAGGGTGGGATATGTGTTGGTGTAGGGGTTACGGGGATTTGGTGGGATATGTGTCGGTGCCGGCTCGATGGGCCGAAATGGCCTCTATCTGCACTGTGGGGTTTCTGTGATTCTGTGATTCTGTTCCCTACCTCTTCAGTTGTAATTTGTTGTTGTTTTATGAATATGACATGAGCCAATTATTTGCATGAAATGTACTTATAAACGCTTGTGCCATTGAAGTGTGACATAGGAAGTGTTAAATGACAGACAAAACAACAGGAATAGTTTCTGCTATCCCAGTTTTATTTTGTTTAATGAATTTGTTTGACGCTTGCTAATATATTGGGACTTGCTCTGTTGTACTGTAGCTCATTCAATTAATCAGTGTGATGTCTCTGCAGCGCTCAATTGGAGAACTCAGCTGCTGAAACCAATTCAGGCGAACACTGAGGGAGATGTGCGAATGGTTTGAATCCTTTTTTTAATATATACACAGAAATACACATGTATCTAGGCTGAAATAAAGGTAGCTGTGTGTTATACAGATAAATCATAATGAAATGTTTGTTATTCAAATCTCAAGTTAACATTAATAACACAAGCCAATCAACGGCCAGAAATTTGCCTATAAGCAAATCAGCTGCAATTGCTGACAATTAAGCATAACAGAAGAGTAGTGTGACAGACAGGAAATGCAGAGATATGCACCATTTTTATTACACTACTGGCAGATGATATGCTATTTTAAAACTAGCGATGGGTAATAAATGCTGGCCTAGCCAGCAATACCCACATCCCAAAATTTTGTTTTTTAAATGAGCAATTAATTTTATGCTGAGGCATATCCCTTAGTATCCCTTAGGTTACAAAGTCTAAAATGGAATTTTCAGATTGGAATTTGTCAGTTCCAGGATGTAGTGCAGAAGCACCCAGCATTTTAACATTGTAACAAACTGTGACATCTGGAATGTATGATGTTGGTCTGCTTATGTACTATTTTAAATATAATATTAGCAAATCTTCTGTAGTATTGTTCATGGTAAATCAGATGTTTTATAATGAGAGGTGTATTGATCTATATAATGCACAATGTATCAGTCCGCTGGTAAGATGGAGCTGTGTTTAAGTTGGCCTGTCCCTTTAAGGACAGACGGTCTAATTGCTCTATATAAACACATGTAAGGTAATGCAAGAGTTTAAGTCTTGTTTGGTCGGGGAACTTTGCTGAATTGATTTTGAACTTCTGTTTCATGTTGCTGCTCAGAAGCAGCAAGTATTTTAAGACTGCAACGAAGTGTGACATTAGGTGTGTGATTTCTGTACCCATCTTCTTTAATATATCACCAGTGGCTCTCTTGTGATGCTGGTCATGGTAAGTAAGAGAATGTACTGTTTTATAAGGACAAGAACATGTTACCATACAAAACACAATTAATTATTATGTTACTGAAACGTAGGTGTGTGCCACTTTACGACTATGATGTCTAACTGATGTTAACAAACCTGAGGTTAGATTCGAAAGTTAATGGCTATTCAGGCTGCCATTTGATATGATCGATTACACCATCTGCCCATGTGTGGTTCCACTTCTGTTAGTCTCAGTGTAGCCAGAGCATGTCCTGCAATGGCTTCTCTTCCAGCTCCTGCACAGAAAATTCCAAGTTCCAAGTTCCCCCAGGATCTATCCTTATCACCATCCTTTTCCTTATCTATGTGCTTCCTCATCTACGTGCTTCCTTATCTATGCCACATCACCTATAGTCAGGGGCCAGCTTCCAGAGCTTTGCTGACAGCACCCCTCCATCATGTTAAACTGAGGCCCCGTCTGCCCTCTCAGATGGATGTTAAAGATCCCATGGCACTATTTCGAAGAAGAACAGGGGAGTTATCCCCGATGTTCTAGCTAATATTTATCCCTCAATCAACATCATTATAAACATATTATCTGTTTATTATCACATTGCTGTTTATGGGAGCTTGCTGTGCGCAAATTGGCTGCCGCGTTTCCTACATGTCAACAGTGACTATCTTCCTTCCTTCCTTCCTTCCTTCCTTCCTTCCTTCCTTCCTTCCTTCCTCCCTCCCTCCTTTCCTTTCCTTTCGTTTCCTTTCCTTTCCTTTCCTTTCTTCCCTCCTTCCCTAGAAAGGCTGGCTGTACTTAAAGGAGATAAGTCACCAGGATCGGATGGGATGCATCCTAGGATGCTGAGGGAAGTTAAGGTGGAAATTGCAGAAGTACTGGCCATAATCTTCCAATCCTCCTTAGATACCAGGGTGGTGTCAGAGGAGAATTGCAAATGTTATACTCCTGTTCAAAAAAGGGTGGAAGGTTAAACCCAGCAAATATAGGCTTCCTGCGGGTGCAAGCCTCCGACCTGCACTTACCTTGCGCGCCGGCCGTTGAGCTGTGGGCCCCCGTGGAATGGCAATCCTGGGCCTCCTCCAACTGCCGGCACGCAGTGCTTGCGTATCCCAGGGGCGCAGTTAGTTCGATGCGTCCCCTGGGATCACGTGGGCCATGGAGAGCCAATGGTAGCAGGGAATGCTTCATTCATAAGTTTGACAGGAAGATCTGTCAAACCTATAAATACTATAAGCCCCAAAACATCACTAAAACCTCAAATAAATTTTAAAAAAACATCACATTTTAAAAATAAACTATAAATTACATGAAATAACTATTTTAAACAATAATTTAAATTTTTGAAAAGAATAATTACATTTTCTAACGGGGCTAAAAATAAACTTACCTTTCTTTAAAGTATTTAAAAATAATAAACCTGTGGAAAAAAAGTTTTAATTTTAATTAATTCACCACTTGCCTTGTTAAAAGCAGGTCTAGCGACTGCTTTTTACATGTCTAACTTCTGGAGACTTACCTTCCCGGAGAAACCTGGAAAAAAAACGTAAGTTCAATGTGCACGCGCTGCCTCTTCCGTGCACGCGTTCCACCTCTGAACCTCTTCTTTCAGGGGAACGGAAGTGCCGGTTTCCCACGCATGTGCAGTGCATGCACGAAACCGGCACTTTCGTTGGGCCTACGCGTGAGTACCCCGTGCGTACTCACGCGTTGGGACCCGAATTTCTGGGCCAATTAATCTTTATAAAACACTGGTTCGGCCTCAACTGGAGTGTTGTGTCCAGTTCTGGCACTGCACTTTAGGAAGGATGTGAAGTCTTAGCGAGGGTGCAGAAAAGATTTACAAGAATGGTTCTAGGGATGAGGGACTTCAGTTATGTGGATAGACTGGAGAAGCTGGGGTTGTTCTCCTTGGAGCAGAGAAGGTTGAGAGGAGATTTGATAGAGGTGTTCAAAATCATGAGGGGTCCGGACAGAGTAAATAGAGAGAAACTGTTCTCATTGGCGGAAGGGTCGAGAACCAAAGGACACAGATTTAAGGTGATTGGCAGAAGAACCAAAGACGACATGAGGACAAACTTTTTTACTCAGTGAGTGGGTATGATCTGGAATGCATTGCTTGAAAGGGTGGTGGAGGCAGACTCAATCGTGGCTTTCAAAAGGGAATTGGATAAGTACCTGAAGGAAAAAAAATTGCAGGGCTACGGGGAAAGGGCGGGGGTGTGGAACTTGCTGAAGTGCTCTTGCAGAGAGCCTGCATGGGCTCAATGGGCCGAATGGCCTCCTTCTGTGCTGTAACCATTCTATGATTCTATGAACCCACGAGCACCTCTGTGCTTTCTTAAATTAAGTCATGGATGAGCCAGAATTTTCTAAAACTGAGCATTGAAAAGGTTAAAATTATTGTTTTTACCTCCGCAAAAACAAATTGCCCACTTGTCATTGATTCTATTCCGCTCTCTGGTTCTTTGCTGATGCTGAACCTGACTGCATGAATACTCAATGTTCCGTTTGACCCGAAGTTGAGCTTCACACCTCATATCCTATCCACCACCAAGACCGCTTACTTCCATAGCTATAGCATTGACCACCTCCACACTTCCCTTACCTTCATTGTGGGCAAAACTTACCCATACCTTCATCACCTCTACACTAGACTTCTCAAATTCCTATGTTCCCTGCTTGCTGGCTTCTTAGTCATCACCTTCCACAACCTCAAAAGCTCTGCCAGCCTCAGCCAGTCCCACTCATCCAGCACCCACATCCTCACACATCTACATTTGCTCCCTATCCCTCAATGGATTGGTGATGTTATGATCTGATCAGCGTGGCATGAGAGTGTCACAATATTGCAGCACTGGGAGTCCTATGGTTTGGGAGGATTGGGATAGGGTTCTTGACAAGTGGGAGCACCGGGGGGGGGGCGGAGGGGCGGTGAACAGGGCGCTGGGTAGTGCAGTGACGCGAGAGTGGGTTTGTGGGTGGTGTAAGTACTTTAAATGGGCAGAGTAATGTGGAATAAAATTTATAACTGAGACAATATGGGCCGATAAAGTGGCCCTGACTCAGCACCATTGCAACATCTACTCCTGAGGATAGTGGCAATCCCCAGTGTGAGTTCAAATTATTCATATAGTTTGACAGTATGTAATGTATGACATGCCATGTGGGTCAGGGCCAGGATAGCAGGTGCCATCAGCCACTGAACAAATGTCCTTTTCTTGGAAAGTTGATGGGGCATAAAGTCTCTAGTGAAGAATTAGCCATCGAAGACCTGGGGAACAAAATAAGGATGGTCCAATATTATGGAGAAGACCAGCCAGGAGGAATTCTCTCTCTTTCCAGATGCCTAACATTTGGAGCATCACTCAGGCACTCCAGTAACATTTTGGGGAGGCTCCGTAATGTAAACAACTTTTGGGGCCTTAAAGAGTCCTTTAAGCTTTAGTGAGTGTTTTGTGCACAGGCACCACACTGGAGGGGCACATTGGGTTTTGCTAGGTGCATCACTCACAGAGTAGGCCTCAGGCTTCCATACCTGATACGTATAGTATAATTTTGTGTCTGTGACAGAAGGGTAGCTGCATTCCATGGGGTCATCCGGCTTAGCTCATTTCCCTTGTTTGATACTTTTCCTATATTCAGAAGTTGATTGAGTCAGAATATTACTTGTGTTTGAAGATGTTAATGTTTGTCAGTTTGCAGACTAGGAAAAATAGACAAATTCATTTTTTCAAAATCTGACCCATCAGGAGACATTTTAAAAGGATAACTATTGATGTCTTAACAATTTTAATTGGATGATTATTGAAAAGAAGTCATTTGTGTGGTGTATGTGCCTTTAAGAGCAATTATGGTGTATGTGCCTTTAAGAGCCCCAGGTGTGCGTAATGCCGGTAATTGCCACTTGGGCTATATAAGCCTGTGTACTGTGTATATCCTTTAGAACCCCCCCCGCCCCAGACTTGCTTAGTAAATACCTATGAACCAACTCCTGTCTTCAGTGTCTTTATCTACACACGGACACTACAGTGGCGACGAAGTGGAAACGGACTTACCTGCAATTCGGCAGCACCTCAAGGACATTGATTCCTCCAGCGTCCAGAAGACTCAAGGAAGTAAGAGAAACTGTGGTTTCACCAGCTGGCCAAGCTGGTGACAGGTACTGCGCTAATCCTTCCTGGGCGTCAGGCTGGAGCTCCAGCGGCGGGCTCTACAGCTGAGACAGGCAGCGAAATCGGAGGCAAGCAGTGACGGACTGGGAGGGTGCCCTCGAGAGACGGCCGGCGCGGCAAGCAGGTCAGCGTTTAGACCTCCGTCGGGAACGAGTCTCCAACAGTGAATAAACGGAAACCACAGTAAAACAGCGTTGTTATCGGTAGCAGCGGCGGGAAAGCGCGGGAAGCGCCATATCGTTGCTACAGAGAGAAAAAAAAAAAGCGCGGGAAGCGCCATATCTTTTCTGAAATGCCTAAATCTGGCTTTTGATGGCGAAATAGAAGATTGGACCACATACGTGGAAAGAGTAGAGGTTTATTGCACTGCAAATGGAATAACAGATGAAAAAAAAGCTTCGGTACTTCTGAACTTAATGGGCGCGAAGACATACGGGCTGTTACGAAATTTAATCACTCCAGCCAAACCAAAGGACAAGACTTTTAAAGAAATTGTTGATACCCTGCAGGAGCATTTAAACCCAACACCGCTGCTGATAGCGGAACGATTCAAGTTCTTCAAGAGAAATCAACACAAGAATGAAAGTAACGCTGATTACCTCACCGAATTAAGAAAGCTATCAAAGAACTGCCAATTCGGAGCAGGACTATCGGATTATCTTCGAGACAAATTTGTTTGCGGTCTCTTAAGTGAAGGAACACAAAAAAGACTGCTTTCTGAAAAAGATTTAACATTGGACAAAGCTTTCAGTATGGCTGTATCATACGAAGCAGCAGCAAAAGGAGCTGCAGAGATACAACAAGAGACACAGGACTTTGGCACCCATAAAATGACACAGGAGTTCGGAAGATGTTATCGCTGCGGCAGATCCACCCATAACCAGAGGGACTGCTGGTTCAAGGGCAAAGCATGCAGGCAATGTGGTAAGATTGGACACATTGCACGGGTATGCCAATCTGGACAAAATAAATCCACTGACAGAAAACAAAAAATCAATAAAGAAAAGTACAGGAAGGTACAAATGATGACGGACAATAGCTCTGAAGACCAGAATAGCGATAGCGACTCCGGAAACAAGAGACTAAGCTGTCTCAAATTACATAATGTACTTGCCAAAGAGGATTACCAAACCATTTGGGTTACCCTCACAATAGCAGGGTCCCCAGTTAAAATGGAGCTAGATACAGGATCAGCTCTAACCGTAATAAATCGACGAGATTACGACAGGTTATTTTCGCATATACCTCTAAAAGACACATCCATTATCTTAAAAACATATACGGGGCAGAAAGTCTACCCCAAAGGAAAAATAAGGGTGCCTGTGGTATACAACGGCAAAGAAATACAAAAGTTGTATTTATACATTCTACAAGATGGTGGTCCACCGTTGTTGGGACGTGAATGGATAAGGAAGATACGTTTAGACTGGCACTCCATTCAGGCACTGACGGTGACCAGTAAGGAAAAAAACAAGGATGACATCATACCTGAACGATTAAAAGACATCTTGGCCAACGCCAAAGAAGTGTTTCAAGAGAAACTAGGAACCTTGAAAGGCATCACCGCCTTAATAAAAGTGGAAGATACAGCAATTCCAAAATTTTTTAAGGCAAGACCGGTGCCATACGCAATACGTCCGGCAGTCGAGGCAGAGCTGAAGAATTTGGAAAAGGCAGGCGTATTATCCAAAATAGATTGGAGCGAATGGGCAACACCCATCGTTCCAGTCATGAAAAAAACATTGAAAAATAACTCTGAGGAACAGAAAAAAATTCGCATCTGTGGGGACTTTAAGGTGACTGTAAACCCGGTCGTTCACACGGTACAGTATCCTCTTCCGAGGATAGAAGATATTTTCGCCTCACTATCCGGAGGGAAACGTTTCACAAAAATTGACTTGGCACAGGCATATCTACAGATGGAGGTTGAGGAGACCTCTAAAAAGTATCTCACAATAAACACACACAAAGGCCTGTACCAGTACAATCGACTGGTTTTTGGAATAGCATCAGCTCCAGCTATCTGGCAAAGAGCTATGGAGCAAGTCCTGCAAGGGATTCCGGGGACTCAATGCGACCTAGACGACATCCTTATAACAGGAGAAAACGACAACGAGCACCTTGCCAATTTGGAGCAGGTGCTCACTAGGCTGAAAGAACGGGGCCTACGAGCAAATCGCCCCAAGTGCGAATTTTTCCAAAATCAGATATCATATTGTGGCCACATAATTAATAAGGAAGGGTTGCATAAGTCACCTGAAAAAATTGAAGCAGTTATAAAAGCCCCAGCACCTGAAAATGTTTCACAATTAAGGTCATTCCTGGGATTAATAAATTACGATCATAAATTTTTACCGAACTTTTCAACTATTCTACACCCTCTTAATGACCTTCTACAGACAGGAGTGATTTGGAAATGGAACGAAGACTGTAAACGTGCCTTCCATAAATGTAAAGACTTAATCACATCCGAGAAAATTTTGGCTCATTACAACCCATCACTACCAATCAGACTGGCGTGCGATGCATCCCCTTACGGCATAGGAGCGGTATTGCCCCATAGATTCCCTGATGGCTCGGAACGGCCGATAGCTTTTGCGTCACGCTCATTGAACTCAGCTGAGCGTAACTATGCCCAGATAGACAGGGAAGCACTCAGCCTGGTATGGGGAGTGAAGAAATTCAACCATTACCTACACGGACAAAAATTTACCTTGCTGACTGACCATCAACCCCTCATCTCCATATTCAACCCTAAAAAAGGTGTCCCCATTATGACGGCACAAAGACTACAGAGGTGGTCCCTTTTTCTAGGGGCACACCAATACAACATTGAATACAAAGGGTCAAAACAGCATGGGAATGCTGACGGTTTATCACGCCTACCGTTGCCAACGATAGAAGAGGCACCTACAGTAGACCCAGTAGAGATATTCCACTCTACCATAGTGGAATGTCTACCGGTGACAAATTCTGCCATTGAAAGGGAGACAAGAAATGACCCTACTCTCTCACGGGTCTACGATTTAACAGTGAAGGGATGGCCAGCACATGGCGAACCACTGTTGCCAGCATTCTTGCAAAGAAGAGAACAGCTGTCAGTGTGCCGAGGAACCTTGATGTGTGGATCCAGAGTGGTGATTCCACCCAAACTCCAGGATAAAGTGCTAAAGGAGCTTCACGAGGGGCATCTGGGTGGAGTGAAAATGAAGAACCTAGCTAGGGCGTTTGTATGGTGGCCAGGTATCGATGGAGACATCAAAGACATGACCAAGAGCTGCCTAGGATGCCAGAAGGTCCAAAATGCTTCGCCACAGGCCCCTCTACATCCATGGGAGTGGCCCTCATCTCCCTGGCAAAGGGTGCACATCGACTTTGCTGGTCCATTTATGGACTCAATGTTCTTAATCGCAGTTGATGCACACTCCAAGTGGCCGGAGGTAATAAAGATGTCCTCCACCACCGCGGAAAAAACCATCACAGTATTAAGGACCATATTTGCCAGGAATGGGCTGCCGGAGCAGATATGTTCTGATAATGGACCGCAATTTGTGTCCGAAGAATTCAGAAAGTTCTTAAAGAACAATGGGGTAAAGCACTACACGTCCGCCCCATACCATCCCGCCACCAATGGATTGGCTGAAAGGTTTGTCCAGACCTTCAAGAAGGCCATCAAGGCCATGGGTAATGAAGACATAAAACTTCAGCACAAGGTGGATAACTTCTTATTTGCATATAGGAATGCAACGCATATGGTTACTAACCAAACTCCCGCCATGATGTTTTACAATAGAAACCTAAGATGCCGGCTGGATTTGGTCAAGCCCAACATCCGAAGGGACGTGGAGAACCGGCAGTTTCAGGGCATGAATGAAAGGCCAACTAGGGCCTTCCAGATAGGCCAACCGGTTTTGGCCCGGGACTACCGTACCGAGAAATGGCAGCCTGGAACTATCTGCACACGATTAGGACCACTGATGTATACCGTGGACATCGGAGACAGCATAATAAGGCGCCATGCTGACCAAATCATCAAGTCATCCGAAAAGGGACAACCTACACCACCACTCTATACATCTAACGATGAAGTAGAGATACCCATATCTACCTCCGATCCGATGATACTGGAGCCCGATGAACCCGACACTGGCCTTCAAGCCAAATCAGCCTTGCCAGAAGAACCTACTACACCACCAGAAACTACTACACCCCCGAGGCGTTATCCGGACCGAGTCAGGAAGCCTCCTGAGAGACTAACTTATAATTAATTAATACAGCAATGTATATTATTTTGCATATAACATGTAATTAATAATTACTTAAAATATGATGTACTAGTTAGCTAGAAGGGGAGGAATTGTGGTGTATGTGCCTTTAAGAGCCCCAGGTGTGCGTAATGCCGGTAATTGCCACTTGGGCTATATAAGCCTGTGTATTGTGTATATCCTTTAGAAACCCCCCCCCCCAGACTTGCTTAGTAAATACCTATGAACCAACTCCTGTCTTCAGTGTCTTTATCTACACACGGACACTACAATTTGGATTCTCTATATGAAGTCTCACAATATTGTATGAAAGCTGTGGGTTTTCCTGTACCGTTTAGTTTGCTCATCTGTTCCATGTGAGCTAGTCAAGAGGGGCTCTATGGAGTCATCACCTGCACAACATAACATCAGAAATTCAGTTAAAAAGCATGGAAAAGATTTTGTACTGCATTGTTTTGGAACCATTTAAGTATTTTGTGAGTCAAGTAGTGTACTGCTAGTTCTTTGCTTCTTTTTCCTGCTTCTGGAAAATTTTCTTCCATGCAAATAAATCTGTTTATTATTAGCTTGAATTATATTATCTGATAGTATGATATTTATCACCTTTTAGATTGTAGAGGAAACAGTGTTGGACAGCTCATGTGGTGTCTGGAAAGTAATCCTGTGGTAAAATGGTAATAATTAGTCTAGTGACATTTATTCCATAATGAAATGCATAAGGGTGCAGTTTTTAGTTAAGAGGATTTATAGAAATTATCGTTTTGCTGTGAACATGAGTTAAACATGCTGGGAGAAAGCTCGAAACAAAAGGGTGCAGCAGGAGGTAACTGTAAGGAAGACCGATTGTATAACAGATCTGACCTGGTGGATGTAGGAGGCAGAGAAAGGCTTGGAGAAATTTTACTGTGATACAAGCAAGGAAGCTTATTGTATGATCCAAATATGCCGATTCAAATAATTATGGATAATACTCATTAATACTGCATTTCATTATTGTGCAAGAGGCCAGAATTGGAGGAGCGCAGAGATCTCGGAGAGTTGTAGGGCTGGAGGAGGTTGCAGAGATAGAGAGGGGCGAGGCCTTGAAGGGATTTGAAAATAAGGATGAGGATTTTAAAATCGAGGCGTTATCTTTGCTACTGTAGGTCAGCGAGCACGGGAGTGATGGGTGAACAGATTTGGTGTAGGTTCGGACACGGGCAGCAGAGTTTTGGATGAATTCAAGTTTACGGAAGGTGGGAGACCACCAGGAGAGCATTGGAACGGTTGAGTATAGCGGTAACAAAGGCACGGATGAGGGTTTCAGCAGCAGATGAGCGGAGGCAGGGACAGAGACAGGTGACGTTACGGACGTGGAAGTAGCCGGTCTTGGTGATGGAGAGGCTATGCAGTCGGAGGCTCAGTTCAGGGCTAAATAGGGCGGCAAGGTTGCAAACAGTCTGGCTCAGCCTCAGACAGTGGCCAGGGAGAGAGATGGGGCTGGATTTTAACTGTCTGACCTGCTGGCAGCAGGAGAGCCCTGTAGCGCGTGGGGAACCCGGAAGTTTCAGCAGCGTGTTTGTCAGTGGCTTTTGACCAAGGCACTGCATTAGAATCTAACTTCCAGATTTCTCGACCAATTAACGCAAGCGGGCGGGATGATGACACGCATGAGTCTAATTCAGTTGAGCTATTTAAAGGGACTCTGTGAAGATGAAAGTTGAAGGATTGTCCAGGTGGGGAAACAGAGGAACTGCATTAATGGAGTCTCAAAATGGCAAGGCTGCACCTCGCTTAATGATGTCTCCCTAGAGCGGATGTTGCATTATGTAGGGCCCTGCAGGGAGATTCTCTTTCCAAGTCAACTCCAGCACATCACTCATCATACGTACTTACCTTGCAGGTGCACCCATTCCTATCTGTCCAGGCACCCAAAGCGTATCTTCAGCATTCCGATTCCTTGCTCGATGACAGTTCTCGTGGTCATTTGGGTTTGATTGTATCTCTCTTGGGCATCATTTTTTGGGCTCTTAACAGGTGTCATCAGCCACATCTTCAGGGGGTAGCCCTTGTCTCCAAGGAGCCAGCTGCTAACTCTGCTTCGAGGTCCGAAGAGCTCTGGGATGGTGAACTGGTGCAGGGTGAAAGCATAATGGCAGCTGCCTGGGAATCTTGCACACACCTGCATGATGATATTCTTGTGGTTGTATACGAGCTGAACATTGATGGAGTGGAAACCCTTGCGCTTGATGAAGACTCCAGGGTGATCTGGGGGTGCCTTGATTGCCACATGTGTGCACACGATGGCTCCCTGGACCTGTGGGAAGCCAGCCAGAGCCACAAAGCCAAGCGCTCACTCATTCTGACTGATCTCATCGGTTTCAAAGTGCACATAACACCCGGCCTTGGCAAACATGGCATCGGTCACCTGAGTGATGCATTTGTGAGCAGCAAATTGCGAGATTCTGCAGCTATCTCCTGCAGATCCCTGGAAGGAGCCAGAGGTGAAGACATTGAGGGTGGTGGTTGTAGTGTATGTACCTTGAAGAAGGAACTATATTCTGCAGCCCCTGTATACTGCAGTACCAGTAGTGACCACCCCTGTATATAAGCCTGTGTAGTAACTTTGTATAGTAGTTCCAGTTTTGTCTCCATTCAGTAAACACCTGTTATAACCAACTTCTGCAGTCCGTGTCTCAATTACACACGGACGTTACACTGGCGACGAACAGATCCGAACTTACCTACAGTTCTGCACCACCTCACGGGGATCCATCCCTGAAGCGAAGTTGTTAGAGGTCGAGGCCAGAAGGAAGAAATCCAAAAAGAAAAAAAAAACAAACAGAAGAAACGGGCGTCGACCGTGGGCAACCGCCCTCTGATTCATCGAATTCGAAGATTTGCAGGAGAGGCTGTCGAGAGCTGGGCTTGGTTATCCAGTCTATGGTGTTCCAGCTAATTGGGCTGGTGGCAGGTAGTACACTGATCCTTCCTGGGCTGCGGCGGGCTAGAGCTCGATCGGTTGGCTTTTCAACGGGGCCGAGCAGCGTTGTCGGGAAGAGGAGAGAGAGAGAGAGGGTGGAGCACACAGGGCGCGGCCGGTGTTACGAAGCCGGGCCGCGTACAGACCCGAGAAGAGGGAGGAAAGTGTCCCATAGGGTCTGCTCTGACGATGGGAACAGTAATTAAAATAAAAGAAATTAGAAGCGCAGAAAGCCGCGAGGAGCTGCAGTTTGCCACGGGGACCGCGGAGAGCGGCGTTGGCAGCAGCGTGGGGGGGAAGTGCGCGAAGACCATAGGGCATCACCATCAAGGCATAAAAACGCCAGCAACAGCGCTAGCAGCAGCGGAAAAGACAGAAAGCGCGGGAGGCGCCATCTTAATCCAGCGGGGAAGAAGGAAAAGCGCGGGAGGTGCCATTTTGTTCAATCGGGGAAGAAGGCAAAGCGCGGGAGGCGCCATTTTGTTCAATCGGGGAAGAAGGCAAAGCGCGGGAGGCGCTATCTTAGGTCTCCAAGATGCCGAAGACTGGCAATATCACTGCCTTCGATAATGCAATAGAAGACTGGACCACATATGTGGAAAGAGTCGAAGTATATTGCAAGGCAAATGAAGTAGCCGATGAGAAAAAGGCATCGGTACTACTAAACTTAATGGGCGCAAGAACGTACGGCCTATTGCGGAACCTGATCACTCCAGTCAAACCGATGGCGAAGAGTTTTAACGAAATTGTTGATATCCTACAGGGACACCGAAATCCTACACCGCTGCTGATAGCAGAAAGATTTAAATTCCACAAGAGAAATCAGCATAAAGATGAGAGCAATGCTGATTACCTTACGGAACTACGCAAGCTATCAAAGCACTGCCAGTTCGGAGCAGGACTGGCAGCTACCCTACAGGACAAATTTGTCTGTGGACTCCTGAGTGAAGGAACCCAGAAGAGGTTACTCTCAGAGAAAGAGCTGACGCTAGATAAGGCTTTCAGCGTGGCAGTATCATATGAAGCAGCAGCAAGGGGAGCTGCGGAAATACAGCAAAAGCCACAGGAATACGGCACCCATGAAATGACACGGGGATTTGAAAAATGTTATCGCTGCGGCAGAACAACCCATGACCAGGAGGACTGCTGGTCCAAGGACAAAACATGCAGGCAATGCGGAAAGATGGGACACATTGCACATGTTTGCAGGTCCGGGAAGAAGACTAACGACAACAAAAAGACTACTAAGGAAAAGTACAGGAAAGTACAAAAGATGACGGACAGTAGTTCCGAAGACCAGAAGAGCGATAGTGAATCCGGGAACAAGAGACTAAGCTGTCTCAAACTACACAACGTAATCACAAAAGAGGATCACCGAACCATTTGGGTCACCCTCATGATAGCAGGGTCCCAAGTCAAAATGGAATTGGATACAGGATCAGCCCTGATCGTCATGAATCGACGAGACTACGAGCGGCTATTCTCACACATACCCTTGAAAGACACATCCATTGTCTTGAAGACATATACGGGGCAGAAAGTATACCCCAGAGGAAAAATAAGGGTGCCTGTCGAATACAACGGCATGGAAATACAGAAATTGTATCTGTACATACTGCAAGATGGTGGATCCACCGTTATTGGGACGTGAATGGATCAGAATGATAAGTCTAGACTGGCACTCCATTCAGGCACTGACAGTGGCTGGTAAAAAGGATGACGACGTCACACATGGACGATTGTCAAAAATCTTGGCTAACGCTAAAGAGGTATTTCAACAAGAACTGGGAACTCTTAAAGGCGTAACCGCCTCGATAAAAATAGAAGAGAATGCAATTCCCAAGTTTTTCAAAGCAAGACCGGTACCGTATGCAATTCGCCCAGCCGTCGAGGCAGAGCTGGAGAATCTGGAGAATGCAGGCATGTTAACTAAGGTAGACTGGAGCGAGTGGGCGACACCCATTGTTCCTGTCATGAAGAAAACGTTAAACAATAAGTCTGAGGAGCCAAGGAAGGTTCGCATCTGTGGGGACTTCAAGGTGACTGTGAACCCAATCCTTCACACAGTACAGTATCCTCTTCCGAGGATAGAAGGTATTTTCGCCTCACTATCTGGAGGGAAACGTTTTACAAAAATTGACCTAGCGCAAGCATATTTGCAGATGGAGGTTGAAGAATCCTCTAGGAAATATCTCACGATAAACACTCACAAAGGTCTTTACCAGTATAATCGACTGGTATTCGGAGTAGCATCAGCTCCGGCTATATGGCAAAGAGCGATGGAACAAGTCCTGCAAGGGATTCCGGGGACTCAGTGTTACTTGGACGACATCCTAGTGACGGGTGAAAATGACAGTGAACACCTTGCCAACCTAGAGTAGGTGCTCACTAGACTAAGAGAACATGGGCTACGAGCCAATCGCCCCAAGTGCGAGTTTTTTAAGAAACAAATATCGTATTGTGGCCACGTGATTGATGAAGAGGGGTTACATAAGTCCCCTGACAAAATTAAAGTGGTAGTTAAGGCTCCAGCGCCTGAAAATGTGTCGCAACTGAGGTCATTCCTCGGATTGGTGAATTACTACCATAAGGTTTTGCCGAATTTGTCCACAATTCTGCACCCACTGAACGCCCTGCTACAAACTGGAGTAGCATGGAAATGGAGCGATGAATGTAAGCGGGCCTTTCAGAAGTGTAAAGGCCTGATCACTTCAAGAGAAGTATTGGCTCACTACAACCCATCACTACCGATAAGAATGGCGTGTGATGCGTCTCCCTACGGCGTTGGAGCGGTACTGTCACATAAATCCCTTAATGGTTCAGAGAGGCCGATAGCTTTTGCGTCACGCTCGTTAACTGCAGCCGAGTGGAACTACACCCAGATTGACAGAGAGGCCCTCAGCCTGGTGTGGGGGGTGAAGAAGTTCAATCACTACCTGCACGGACAGAAATTTACTCTACTAACTGATCATCAACCTCTTCTCTCCATTTTCAACCCTAAGAAGGGCGTCCCGATAATGACAGCACAATGGCTACAGAGGTGGTCACTTTTCCTAGGGGCACACCAATATGACATCGAGTACAAAGGAACTAAACAGCATGGGAATGCTGATGGATTGTCGCGCCTACCGTTGCCGACGGTGGAAGAAGCACCTGCAGTGGATCCTGTGGAGATATTCCACTCGACCATAGCCGAATGTCTACCTGTGATGAATGCAAACATAGAAAAGGAAACACGAAATGACCCGACACTCTCCAGGGTCTATGATTTAACGGTGAAGGGATGGCCAGCACATGGCGAACCACTGTTGCCAGCATTCTCGCTGAGAAGAGAACAGCTGTCAGTGTGCGGAGGAACCTTGATGTGTGGATCCAGAGTAGTAATTCCACCCAAATTGGAGGATAGAGTGCTCAATGAGCTTCATGAGGGTCATCTGGGAGGGGTAAAAATGAAGAACTTAGCCAGAGCGTTTGTGTGGTGGCCGGGAATCGATAGAGAAATCGAAGAGATGACCAAGAGCTGTACAGGATGCCAGAAGGTCCAAAACGCCCCACCACAGGCCTCTCTACATCCATGGGAGTGGCCCTCATCTCCATGGCAAAGGGTACACATTGATTTTGCTGGTCCATTTATGGACTCGATGTTTTTAATTGCGGTGGATGCACATTCAAAGTGGCCAGAGGTAATAAAAATGTCCTCAACCACCACAGAAAAAACTATCACAGTCTTACGAACCATATTCGCCAGAAATGGGCTGCCTGAACAGATTTGCTCTGACAATGGACCACAGTTTGTGTCTGAAGAGTTCCGGAGGTTCTTAAAGAAGAACCTCCAGCCACCAATGGATTGGCTGAGAGGTTCGTTCAAACATTCAAGAAGGCTATCAAGGCAATGTGTAATGAAGGCATACCCCTACAACACAAGGTGGATAACTTCTTGTTTGCCTACCGGAATGCGACACACGCGGTTACCAACCAAACTCCAGCCATGATGTTCTTCAATTGAAGACTAAGATGCCGCTTGGATTTGGTTAAGCCAAACATCAGAAGAGATGTGGAGAACAGGCAGTTTCAGAATATGAATGAAAGGCCAACCAGGAGTTTTAAGATAGGTCAACCAGTTTTGGCCCGGGACTACCGCACAGAGAAATGGCAGCCAGGAACGATCGGCACACGGCAAGGACCTCTAATGTATACCGTGGACGTTGGAGAGAGCATTGTAAGACGCCATGCTGACCAGATTCTAGAGTCACTGGAAAAAGTCAAATCTACACCACGATCCTATACACCTGGTGATGAAACCGAAGTACCAATTGCATCTACCTCAGAATCGGTGATATTGGAAGCAGACGAACCAAACAACGACGTTGATCCCGAATCAACTTTGCCAGAAGAACCTGATACCCCAAAGAGGCGTTACCCGGACAGAATCAGGAAGCCTCCTCAAAGGCTGAATTTATAATTGCTTAACTTCAGCTAATGTATATAGCAACTGTAATTGTAAATATGTTATTTAATTATTAATCGAATGTTATGTACTGTTTAGCTAAAAGGGGAGGAATGATAGTGTATGTACCTTGAAGAAGGAACTATATTCTGCAGCCCCTGCATACTGCAGTACCAGTAGTGACCACCCCTGTATATAAGCCTGTGCAGTAACTTTGTATAGTAGTTCCAGTTTTGTCTCCATTCAGTAAACACCTGTTATAACCAACTTCTGCAGTCCGTGTCTCAATTACACACGGACATTACAGTGGTGACTTTGGCAGCCGCTGGCAAAGCGTGCCCACCAGGTCCACTTGGCAGGAGGTCTCTTTCCAGGAGGCTGCAAATGTCTGTGACCACCTGAAGCGATACCCTGACTCTCCTGAGGCACTGGTGTTCTGACATGTCCAGGAAGCTGATCCTCTGCCTATATACTCTGTGTTGGGGGTATCGCCTGCTGTGAGCTGCACCCCTGTGCTCATCCCCTCTCTCCTGTGGAGCGGCAGGTCAGTGAGGAGAAAGCTGCTGCTGCTCCTGCTGGTGCTTCGCCAGCTGCTGGTGCTGTTGCTGCTGATGCTCATCTTGGTCCTCATCTGAGATCCAAAGTAAAGCTGCATAAGCTGCACGCACGCTGAACTGATGCTTGACAGATGGAAAGTGTAAATCAGGCTCACAAAAATCCAAGGTAGCAGAAATTACCTCCAAAGTAGTGGAAATCAGCTGCAAAGCAGTGAAAGCACATTCTCGGAACAAGTCCTGTGAGCAAAAGCCTTTCACTTAGGCAAGGAAGCAGGTGTGAGGTCTGAGTACTTTTAGGATTGTTTGCCTGTCGTTTGGTCAGCATCCTTACTCGCGCTGTCATCTCACCTTGCTTTCATTGGAAAGTTCCAGGAAGCCCGGGGAACCTGTGCACTCTGAGCTAAAGCTCAAATCTGCAGTTGAAACAGCTCCTAATTGCCTCTTAACATCTTTTAATTGCCAACCCGCCTCTCCCATGGGGGTTCCTCACGTACAGCCGAAAACGCTGGAGTTAAAAGCAGAAGTCGGTGGGTTCGAGCCAGCTTCCTAACCCGGTCAGTTTGAGTCCTTTTAACCACCCGCCCGCTCCCAAACCACTCTTTTTTTAGGTTAAAATTCCCCCCGTGGAGGCGGTGGCCAGAGAATGGAGTTTGTGGCTTCAATTTTCCCAATATTTAATTGGAGGAAATTTTTGCTCGTCCAATGCTGGATGCCTGACAAGCAGTGTGATAAATCAAAAGCAGTGGAGAGGTCGAAAGAGGTGGTGGTGAGGTAAAGCTCAAGGTCGTCAGCATACATGTGAAACCTGACATTGTGTTTTCAGATGATGTCTCCGAGGGGCAGCATGTAGATGAGAAGATGAGAAATAGGAGCTGGCCAATGATAGATCATTGGGGGACCCCAGTGGTAATGGTGTGGGAGCAGGAAGAGAAGCCATTGCAGGAGATTCTCTCACTACAACTGGCTAGATAGGAATGGAACCAGACGAGGGCAGTCCCAGCCAGCAGAACAACGGAGGAGAGGCATTGGAGGAAGATGGTGTAGTCAACCCTGTCAAAGGGTGCAGACAAGTCGAGAAGGATGAGGAAGGTTAGTTCACCATGGCCACAGTCACATATGACCTAATTTGTGACATTGATAAAGGCAGTTTCAGTGCTGTGCCGGGCAGAAACCTGATTGGAAGAATTCAAACATGGAGTTGCGGGAAAGATAGGTACAGATTTGCGAGGCGACAACATGTTCAAGGACTTTGGAGATGGGGATGTAGTTGATTACAACAGTAACTACACTTCAAAAGTAATTCACTGGCGTTTTGGGAAGTCCTGAGGCACTATTTAAATGCAAGTTATTTCTTTCTTTGGCTTGGCATCTCTTTTTGTCTGATTATGCTTCTGTTAAGTACCGTAGTGTAGGAATTGACGAATTCCTAACTAATAATTAAGGTCGACTCAGTCGATCAATCAAACAGGTCTTTAATGTAAAACTAAACGAGTTCAAACAGTTTGATGAGATCGATACAGGAGAACCACGAAAACAGGTCTTAACAAGATGGAGCTTCCACGAGGACTGCCAGGGCGGTCCCGTGGATGGCGTCATGACGTCATCATGTTTTTCCCGCGTTTGGGGGGTCACGTGATTAGCGGCATGACGTCATCGCGTTTGCCCGCGTTTTACTGCGGTCTTAAAGGGACCACGCCCCGTACATGCAAACAGTATGTACAAACACAGAAATAACTAACAGACTGGTACAGGCTTAGGTTGGAGTAAAACATCGTTAAAGGGAATTAAGTACAGTTGCTCAGAGTCCCTCAGTGGCTCTGCCACATGCGCCCCCCCAGAATTCTCTTTAATGGGAAAAACCAAACGGTGAGGGGGTCTGACAAGCCTGTCAGAACGACTCCTGTACTCCCGAAGCAGAGGCTGCTGGATGGCTGGCGGTCGAGCGGGCAATTGCACTTGGTCTGGCGTGACGACGATGGGTGGCCAACCTCGTCTTGGCGGCTGTGCTGTCTCGACGGGGCGGTCGAGGTCCAAGTGTGTCGACTGAAATGTGTTCCGGTTTACCACCGACATCTACCGTGAAGGTTTTGTCTCCTGCCTCTAACATGCGGAAAGGACCTGTATACGGGGCCTTGAGTGGATCCCGATGTGCATCGTGGCGAATGAAAATGTATTCAGCCTTTTTTAGCTCTGTGGGAACGTGCGATCTCTGAATTCCGTGGCGCGAAGTGGGGACTGGCGCGAAACATCTGGCCACCTCCTGGTGACTGTTAAGCTGGCCTGACGCGGACCATGGCTCCGTCGGCGTTGGCAGGAAATCCCCATGGACTCGCAGCGGCTGACCATATACCAACTCTGCAGAGGAAGAGTGAAGGTCTTCTTTGGGGGCCGTGCGAAGGCCCAACAGGACCCATGGTAGCTTGTCCGCCCATCCAGCGTCCTGGAGGCTGGCCCTCAGGGCAGCTTTCAGCAATCGGTGAAAACGTTCACAGAGGCCATTCGCTTGTGGGTGGTAGGCTGTGGTGTGGTGTAATTTGACACCGAGTCCCTGGGCCACTGCATTCCAGATTTCGGAGGAAAACTGCGGTCCCCGATCCGAAGAAATGTCAGCGGACACTCCAAAACGGGCGACCCAGGAAGAAATTAATGCCCTGGCCACGTCCGCCGAAGTAGTGGATGACAGGGGCACTGCCTCTGGCCATCAGGTGGTGCGGTCTACCATGGTCAGTATGTGAGAAAAACCATGGGAAGGTGGGAGTGGTCCTACCAGGTCCACATTGACGTGGTCAAAACGCCACTCCGGAACTGAGAAGGTGGTCAATGGGGCCTTGATGTGGCGCTGTACCTTGGCCTTTTGGCAGACGACGCAGGTGTTGGCCCAGTCACGGACATCCTTCTGCATGCCATGCCAAACGAATTTAGCTGACATCAGCTTCTGAGAGGCCTTCATTCCCGGGTGTGACAACCCATGTGTGGTGTCGAACACTTTGCGGCACCAGCCGGCCGGTACGACAGGGCGAGGGTCCCGTACGGTGACGTCACAAAAGAGCGTGGTACCTGCTGCATGGAACTTGAGGTCGGCCAACTGGAGGCCAGTGACGCTGGTTCTGTAGGCTTGGACTTCTGGGTCCGAGGCTTGATCCGCTGCCATGAGGGCATAATCGATGCCTAAATGAACGGTATTGACGGTCGCGCAGGAGAGGCAGTCGGCCACCAGGTTGTCCTTACCGGCCACGTGCTGTATAGCCGTGGTGAACTTGGATATATAGGTCAGTTGACGTTGCTGTCGGGATGATCACGGTTCGGCGGTCTTGGCCATGGCGAAGGTGAGCGGTTTATGGTCCACGAAGGCGTTGAAGGGACATCCTTCGAGGAGGAAGCGAAAATGGCCGATGGCCAGAAAAAGAGCGAGCAACTCCCAGTCGAAAGTGTTATACGCTCTCTCGTTCCGCCATAGTTGACGGCTGAAGAATGCCAACGGCTGCCACGTCCCATTCACCCACTGCTCTTGTACGGCGCCGATTGCGTAGTCTGATGTGTTGGTGGTGAGAGCGATGGTGGCTCCTGGCAGCGGGTGCGCCAGCATAGTCGCATTGGCCAAGGCGCTTTTGGTGTCAGCGAACGCCCGGGCCATGTCATCCATCCAGTCTACCGTATCCTTGCCAGTCTTGCGCTTGAGGGCCTCGTACAGGGGCTGCATGAGTAGTGCTGCCTTAGGCACGAAACGGTGGTAAAAATTTACCATGCCTAGGAATTCCTGCAGGGCCCTAATGGTTTGCGGGCATGGAAAGGCTGTCACCACCTCTACCTTCACTTGTAAAGGAACCGTTCCCTCTGAAGTGATGCGATGCCCCAGGAAATCAATTTGTTGCATGCCAAACTGACACTTGGCTGGGTTGATAATCAGGCCGTGTTGGCTGAGACGTCGAAAGAGGGTGCGTAGGTGACAGATGTGTTCTTCTTTATTGGGACTGGCAATGAGAATATCGTCCAGGTAGACGAAGAGGAACTTGAGGTCCCGCAGCACGGAGTCCATCAGGCGTTGGAAAGCCTGGGTGGCGTTCTTCAACCCAAAAGGCATTCTTAAAAATTCGAACAGGCCGAATGGGGTGATGACTGCGGTCTTCTGGACGTCTTGGGGATGAACGGGGACCTGGTGGTAGCCCCGGATGAGGTCAACTTTCGAGAAGACAGTGTTCCCTGCCAAATGGGTGGAGAAATCCTGGATATGGGGGATCGGGTACCGATCAGGAGTGGTGGCATCGTTTAGGTGTCAATAGTCGCTGCATGGCCGCCAGCCGCCAGGCTTCGGGACGATGTGGAGGGGTGAAGACCAGGGACTATTCGACCGGCAAATAATCCCTAATCGTTCCATGGTCGCGAACTCTGCTTTTGCGACCGCCAGTTTACCAGGTTCCAGGCGCCGGGCCCACGCATAGACCGGGGAGCCGTTGGTGGTGATGTGGTGTTCCACACCATGTTTCGTGGCTGTGGAGGAGAACGTGGGTCTGGTGAGGTCAGGGAATTCGCCGAGTAGGCGAGCGTACCCTTCCGGAGCCGGAAAAGCACAGGCGATGGTGCGCGACGTAGTGTTACTGCGGTAACAAGGGATAGAATGAAAAGTTGCCCCGTTGATCAACCGTCTGTTCCGCACGTCGACCAGGAGGCTGTTGGCGCACAGGAAATCCGCGCCGAGAATGGGTTGCGAAACCTTGGCAGTAACAAAGTCCCAGTAAAAGCATTCCGGTTCGGAGCCAAGGAGTGTGAGCATTTGGCACATTAACTCCGAAGGCTTGGAGTCCCCGAGCCCGGGCATAGCGAGCAATCGATGGGCGCGCTCCGCCTTAGTGAGGCCGAAAACTTGCAGCAACCGCGCCTTGAGTGTTTCATACTTGCGGTCCGCCGGAGGGTTCTCGAGGAGGCTGACGATCCGCGAGGCGGTAGAGCCGTCGAGTGCGGCGACCACATAGAGATATTTGGTCTGATCCGCAACGATCTCCCTCAGGGCGAATTGGGCCTCGACCTGAATGAACCACGAATTCGCTTGCTGCTCCCAGAACTGCGGTAGCTTCAGTGAAACGGCGTTGGTCTCCGTGCTGCGTCCTTTTTGCGAAAAACGTTCACAAAAGACGGGGTCACCAATGTAGGAATTGACGAATTCCTAACTAATAATTAAGGTCGACTCAGTTGACCAATCAAACAGGTCTTTAATGTAAAACTAAACGAGTTCAAACAGTTTGATGAGATCGATACAGGAGAACCACGAAAACAGGTCTTAACAAGATGGAGCTTCCACGAGGACTGCCAGGGCAGTCCCGTGGATGGTGTCATGACGTCATCACGTTTTTCCCGCGCTTGGGGGTCACGTGATTAGCGGCATGACGTCATCGCGTTTGCCTGCGTTTTACTGCGGTCTTAAAGGGACCATGCCCCGTACATGCAAACAGTATGTACAAACACAGAAATAACTAACAGACTGGTACAGGCTTAGGTTGGAGTAAAACATCGTTAAAGGGAATTATGTACAGTTGCTCAGAGTCCCTCAGTGGCTCTGCCACAGTAGAACATTTTTCTATGTTAAAGGCATTATATAAGTGCAAGTTGTTGTTATAATCTGGAGTGCTGTATCATGCATCATGGAGTCAGTTATGTTACAAAGCTTTGCTCTGTGAAGCCCTAATAAAATGTCTGCTCAAGCTGTAGTATGGGCATGCATGGTGAGCAATGAAAGCCGTAAGGTTGTCTGAGGGTTTGGCATGGGGCAACAGTGTGGAATGGATATTTGGGCCATCTACTTGGTACACAGTATGGTGGATAGCCTAACTCTGCTAACTTGCTTCAGGTCTGCCATTTTCTTCTGCATCTGCGCCCAGATCCTGAGGGTATCGTACACAGCACTGACCCTGGTCACCATCTCCTGCTAGGCATGATGCACTGCTGTACTCCGGGGAAGTGCCAAACAGGTCATATGTCTGTCCTTGCCCCCAATTGATGAAGCACCACCTCCACTTCAGCATCAATCAAACAGGGGGTTCGGGTGCTGTGCTGCTCAATCATGCCCTGAGGTTGCCTTTCTTGCCTCTTTAGTTGTTTTTGACAGTCACTTCTTTGGGTTGCAGCAGACTAAATTTATTTCTGCATTTCTAATTAAGCCTGACTCCAGAGTTTTCAGTGAAGTCATCGATTGCTATTTTGAGTTAGTGCAAAGATTGCAGCCTACCTATCCCGCAGCCTAAGCCACAGCACTGGAAACTTCACCACCACTTTCCATTGGATGGAAGGACTTGTTGTATGATCAGCTTAGCAGCCAGTAAATGTGTTTGAATATTTACATAAAATATCATTATTTGACTTGGAGGAAAACATTAGGGCGAAATTTTACCATTTTAGCAGATGGATACTTAACACGCTTGTATGGCATTCCTCTTTCCAGTCTTCGAATGGAGGCTTTACCATTAATAGTAGAGTGGTGGGAAGGGTGAATGCACAGTGGACCACAGCTGAAAAAGGGAATTTTGTTTTTGAATGTTGGAGAGGAAAGGAAGGTTGGAGATGGGATGGTAGTTTGCAAAGACAGGGTGGATTTTTTGAGGTGTGGGCTGATGACAGCAGGTGTGAAAGGGAGGGGACAGTACCTGATGAGAGGGAACCACTTACAGTGTCAGCTAACTGTTTCTGGGACTTTGCTGTGCATAAATTGGCTGCTATATAACAGGACGCCTGCACTTTAAAAGTAATTCATTGGCTAAAAATTGCATTGAGACATCCTGAACACACGAAAGGCACTGTAGAAGTGCAAGTGTTTTCTTTCTTCCGCTAAAGCTGGGAATCAGCATCGTGGCTCTTCCCTAGACTGTAATGGCACCCCTGGTACCCTACCCCAGCGTGAGTTAACACGTTGACTCGAGAAAAACGGAGGGATGAAAAACGGGTCAATTCAAATCACCCTCAATCATGATACTGGTGAGATATCCATCTATCTTGCCATACTGTCAGGAATTTTTAGCATTTCTCCAGTATCCGGTGCATTTAACAATATTGTTATTAATAGTAATGGGCCAGTAATTCCGGTCCCAACGCGTGAGTACAGACGGGGTACTCACGCGTGGGCCCGTTGGAAGTGCCGGATTTCAGCATGCACAGTGCATGCGTGGAAAACCAACATTTCCTGTCCTCTGAAGCAAGGGGTTCAGAGGACGAACGCGTGCGCGTAGGAGTCTGCGCGTGCGCGCTGAAATTCCTTTTTTTCCACAGGTTTGCCCGTGTGTAAGGGCCTCTCCTTTTTACGAATGTAAAAAGGAGACGTAAGGACTTCATTCTTTAAGGTAAGTGGTCTATTACTTAAAATTATAACATTTTTTCCACAGCTTTATTGTTTTTAAGGACTTTACAGTAAGGTAAGTGTAGTTTTAGACCCGATTTAAAAAAAAAAAAAATTTTTCAAAAATTTGATTAATTGTTTAAAATAGTTTTTAAAGTTATTTATAGTTTATTTAATTATTGGGATGTTTTTTAAAATTTTATTTAAAGTTAAACTAGTCTTTTGGGTGCCCGTACTTTTCATGAGTTTGACAGTTCTTACTATCAAACTCATGAATGAAGTTTCCCCTCCCCTGATTGGCTGCACAGTGCTCACCTGATCCCAGCCGGCACATCGAACTAACTACGCCGCTGGATCAGGTAAGCACAGCGCGTCGACATCTGAACCGGGCCAGTGACAGGAATTCCAAGCAGGCCCAGGCTTCAGATGTCGGCGCGCCGGGTGAGTGCACATCGAGAGCTTGCACGCGCGGCAAGCCCCCGAACCTAATTTCTGGGCCATTGTTTACTCTCTTTTCCAGTTTCAGTTCCACTGGTTCAACCAAATTGACCTTCAAGTAGCCCAGCATCTAGTTTCAGTACCTAAATTAAGTACACCTTAGATCAGTCATGTGCGTTGAATCTTCAGATTCTCGCATGAGTTTAGATTTCAAACATACTCTAATTCCCAGATTAAGCTCTTAAATCTCCAAGTACCCTCAAACAGAACACCACAAATGAATAAAAGGTCAAATCGGAAAAGCATCTAAAAGAACAAAAACAGAAAGGGATTAAAAGTGAGATTTCACTGATTCTATTCTCTCCATTTGCTTCCTGAGGAGAAGCAGACTCCTAGGATTACACCATTCCTAGCTCACTGTCCTTTCTCCCCTCCCCATACCTTCAAACACAAACTTTAGCTCTGGCTTTTTATTAAACTTAAATCTGTTTGGACATTTTCCCTTTTTCTTTAAACATGCATGATCAAATGCATCATCTTGTTACTGACTATAGAGTAATCCTGATAGAAATGACGCTTGGCTCTTCTCCCTGCCCAAACATGTAGTAAATAAATAAAAACAGAAAATGCTGGAAACACTCAGCAGATCAATCAGCATCTGTGAAGAGAGAAACAGAAGGTATGTTCTTCTGGTCGATAACCATTGTGAGAACTGACAAAATAAAGTTTGCCACAGAGCAGAGAAGGTATAAGCTGTCCTTTGTCAGAGTTTACAAGTACAAGCAGCAGCAACTAGGATTGTCCACAAAAGAGGGGTTGAGAGTCCATCCTCATTAAAGTGGATCAATTCGGTCTGATCAGCAGATAGTTGAAACTTGAGTGCAAACACTGGGATGGCAGCCTGCATATTATCGGGGCCCAGATTTTTTAAATTTAAGAACATAAGAAAAATCAGGGAAGTGAGAAGACCATTTAGTCTGAGACTGGTGGCTACAGTTATGTTATAACTGTAAAGTATACTGTTTACACTGCTCCCCTCTGGAGTCAGGTAGGAGACACGATTCTGGAGTTATACTGTCAATTTAGTATCACAGTGATATTAAAGTTATTGGCCTGGATTTTGTGGTCAGTGGCGAAGGAACAGCACACAATTTATTACGCTTACAGCTGTCCACAGACTTTTTGTGGGCTTTTGAGTGGCAACTTATAGTCATCGGGTGTCTGAGATATTGGGCACCCTCTACAGGGGATCTGGGACCTCTGTGAACAGGGCAAGCAACAGCACCCTGACTCTCCAATCACAGAATCCAATCATATTATGAATAAATTATAACGTTTTTGCTTGTGCCACTCTTCCTGGCAGATTATTCCAAGTCACTGTGTGCTGTGCGCTGGTTTACTATGGTTACAAATTTAGTTTTTAACAGTCCAAAGAAACAAACGTTGATTGTTTATCTTGGGCACAGTTATTTTTTTATAGCATAGAGGGTCTCTCCTGCTGACTGACAACACTATACATCTACCCGACAATGTGGAAAACTGCCCAGGTATGCCCTGTCCACAAAAAGCAGGACAAATCCAATCCGGCCAATTACCACCCCATCAGTCTACTCTCAATCATCAGCAAAGTAATGGAAGGTGTCGTCGACAGTGCTATCAAGTGGCACTTACTCACCAATAACCTGCTCACTGATGCTCAGTTCGGGTTCTGCCAGGACCACTCAGCTCCAGACCTCATTACAGCCTTGGTCCAAACATGGAAAAGGAGCTGAATTCCAGAGGTGAGGTGAGAGTGACTGCCCTTGACATCAAGGCAGCATTTGACCGAGTGTGGCATCAAGGAGCCTGAATAAAATTGAAGTCAATGGGAATCAGGAGGAAAACTCTCCACTGGCTGGAATCATACCTAGCACAAAGGAAGATGGTTGTGGTTGTTGGAGGTCAATTATCTCAGCCCCCGGACAACGCTGCAGGAGTTCCTCAGGGCAGTGTCCTAGACCAAACCATCTTCAGCTGCTCCATCAATGACCGTCCCTCCAACATAAAGTCAGAAGTGGGGATGTTCGCTGATGATTGCATAGTGTTCAGTTCCATTCACAACTGTAGGGTGTTTGCACAGGCGTGTTTGGTCAGTCAGCTTTGCCTCTGACTACCTTCTTTGAGCTGTTCGAATCGCTCGCCCCCTGGGTTCTGGACACCGGACTTAGATACAGGCAGCGATACAGAAAATCGAGTAGACAAGTGGTTTGGTGTAAAAGAACCAAGATTTTATTGAACTGAAAAATTATAATGATCTTACACAAGAAAATTACTGGTACAGCACACTACAGACATAAAATGCTTATACTTAAAGGGAATGGGGAACACACGGCACAATCGAGGGAAAAAAACTATATTAGCAATCCCCTTAATTCCCACTCCCTATACCTAACTAGGTCAGACTATGAGGAGCCAGAACTTCATGCTCACCAATCCAAGAACTTGTTATGTTTAAAAAAAACAGTTGAAGGTTTTGGGTTCACTACTCGTGCACTCTGTGGCCTGCCGACGTCACGTGGTTCCAGCGCGCTGCAAGGGTGCCGTCCAGGTAAAATACCCCAATATTAAAGTCTCTGCCTGGGTATTTACCTCACAGGACGGGCTCTTCTTCAGTTGATGTTCTTCCTTGGTTGATCCTGTTGGGTTGAATGAGCTGGACTGAGGGCCCGTTTATTCGAAGCCCCACACAGTCTTCTTCATACAACCTGTCCTGGTTGTAATCTGGCAGCGAGTTGAGAGGCAGGAGGCAGGAGGGAAGAGGCAAGAGAGCGAGTGGCTTCCTGATGGGCCCATGGTTATACCCCCATCGGGAGCCCTTATCTGCTCGGCAAATCAGTTCAGTCCTTTGTCTGATTTGGGTGAGCTCGTTTAAATGTTTAAAAACGTTTATAAAAATGACCTGTAGAGTGATAGTCGTTATGTCTAAAGTAGCCTTGAAACCCTGGCCGTTGTTAAAGACAAGTTGTGAATTGCTCCCATTCAGACTTAATGGCCTAGAAATTCAGTTGGGCGCGCCAGCAGTTAGCGCCTTAGGAGGAGTAGATCTCGAGCGCTAGGCGCTTAGCGCCCGGGCGCAGCGCGATCTGCGCCTCGCCCCAACTTCAGTACACATTTAGCGCCGGCGCAAAGTCTTAGCGCGCGCCCTGCTGCGCGCGCAGATCATGATGTCATTTACTAGTGCAACGCCCTTTGTGCGCCCCGAACCGGAACTTCACTCGCGCCGCCCCATTGTGCGCCGGGCGGCCCGAACGACTGTGAAGTGTAACGGTACACAGCCGAGGCGGGCCGCGGGGAGCGCTAATTAAAGGGCACTTACCCTGCACTATAAAGGGCAGCCATTCTGCAGCATTCACTCTTGTGCAACGGTTTTTTGGAGAGAGACCAAGGAGGAGAGCTTACTGGTTTGGACCAACCCTAGGACAGGTATTTTTGGCTCAGGCCAGAGCTTAGCAATTATCTTTGCCTTCATTGAGAGCTCATTGTTTCCCAGCATATAATGGGGGCTGCATTGGTGCCAGCGCTGACTTTCAGCCTTATGCCAGAAGGGCTTACAGACGCCGTGAGAGAGTGGCAGCCCTGGCTAGATGCAGAGGGGGCAACAGGCGTCGCCAACTGAGGCCTTACCCACCCAGGGTATACCGCCAGCAGTCCTCCTATCTGACCATGTCTGCCGCGATGTGTGTAAGGAGGTTGCGATTCAGAAGGGAGGTGGTTGCAGACATCTGCCAGCTGCTTCAGAGAGATCTGCAGCCACAGCTGATGCGCAGGACGTCTCTGTCGGTGGCAGTGAAGGTGACGGTGGCTCTCAACTTCTATGCCACCGGCTCCTTCCAATCCGCTGCTGGGGACATCGCTAACATCTCCCAGTTCGCCATGCATTGCTGCATCCGCCAGGTGACCGAAGCCCTTTTCACAAGGAGACATCAATTCATCTCCTTCCCCATGACCCTGGACAAGCAGCAGCAGCGTGCAGTGGGATTTTCAAGAATAGCGGGCTTCCCCATGGTGCAGGGCGCCATTGACTGCACGCATGTGGCTTTGCGGGCACCTCTGGAGCATGCCGAGGATTACCGCAACCGGAAGGGCTACCATTCCCTCAACGTACAGCTGGTGTGTGCCCGCTGTCAATGCCCGCTTTCCAGGCAGCAGCCACGATGCCTTTATCCTGCGACAGACAACTGTGGCTGACATGTTCCAGGCACAGCCTCCCCCAAGAGGATGGCTTATCGGGGACAAAGGCTATCCTTTGTGTACCTGGCTCATGACCCCGCTCCGCGCGCCCACGACCCCTGCTGAAGAGGCATACAACGAGAGCCATCAAGCGACTAGGAACATCATAGAACAAACAATCGGCATCCTCAAGCAACGGTTCCACTGTCTCGATCGCTCCGGGGGAGCCCTCCAGTATTCGCAGGACCGAGTCTCCCAATTCGTCGTCGTTTGCTGCATGCTGCACAACCTGGCTATCCGCAGGACTCAGGCACTGCCACCTCACATTGGGCCCCCACCTCAGGAGGAGGAGCAGGAGGAGCATGAGGAGGGGGAGGACGAGGAGTACCAGCCCAGGAGGGAGGCACAAGGTCCAAGGGCCGCCTGTCGGCGGCTTATTGAACGTCACTTCTAGGCCCCCTGTCAGGGAATGGCTTGTGCCAATGAAAGAACATGATTTCAGCCGCTCCGCAAGCCCTCAGCCGGTTAAGGCAACAAACACTTCAAAGATCAAACATGGACAATGTTAATAAATAAAATGCTTTATTGTACAAACTCAGGGCCCCTCCCACATGAAAACCAAAAACAGACGAAACCCCCAAAAAACACTCAAACACATTACTCGCTCCCACAACCTGGAGAGGATTAACAAAACAGTGCAACTAAAATGGCCGTCATCCTCGGCCTTCGTAAAAAACAAACATCACATCCTCGGCCTTCAAAAAACAAACATCCAATTCTCGGCCTCAAAAAACAAACACAACTGGCCACACATTCGACTTTTTGGCCCGTTAGGTCGATGCCTTGGCCATCTTTGTGTGGCCCCTGCCCGCCCTGCTGCTCCTCCTCAAAGTAAGGCCATTGGCTGCTGCAAGGCTGGGGGCAGGCTCCAGAGGGGCACATGTCGTGACGGCAGATGCCCTTGGGGGTCGGCCTAGTCGTGGTCTGGCCGTCGAGCGGGCGGCTGTTGAATGCTGCAGCTGTGGCTGGCCAGCATCAGTCGCTGCAGCAGCTCCTGGCAGCTCCACTGGGGGAGTGGCAGTGGCGGCTGGAGGAATGGGGGCAAGCTGGCGGATGGCAGGCGCTCGCTGGTCGCCTGAGACACTGGCACTCGCCCGGGCCAGCACTGCAGCATGCGCACCAATCTGCCGAGGGACAGACCGCTGTGCTGCTGCAGCGCGCCGGGTGCCCTGGCGATGCCCGGCTGACACAGCGAGTGTGGCAGCAGTGAGTGCCCGTGTTGACCTGTTCAGTGACCGCATCAGAGCACCCAGTGACTGCACGGCACCACTGATCACCTGGCCACTCGCTGCCTGAGCTGCCCCGAATTCCGCCCGACTGGTGGCCTGTGAGGCCCCGACGTCGGTGACACTCCGAGAGAGGGACTCGATGGCCTCAGGCAACCGTGCCACTACCCCCATGAGCTCCGTGTGCCGGCGCTCCGAGTCAGCGGACAAGTCCTCGAGGCGTTCCATCTCCTCGGCGAAGACCACCTCCGGACTGGAGGCCGGACTCTCCCTCTGGGGAGAAGGCTGCCGAGCTGGCCGACCCTTCCTGCATTGCTGGAGGCCGCTGGGCCCAGCAATTGGACTCCCCTCCGACCCTTCCCCCCTCTGGGGAGAAGGCCGCCGACCTGGCACCCCCCTCCCGCGTTTCTGCAGGCCGCAGGTCCCATGAGCTCCCCTCCCCTCCGACACTTCCGCGACGCTCCCCTCCAGGGAAGACATGTCCCCTACATTGGCATGGGTTGCCACGGCTGAGGGTTCCCCTGATGGGCCGCCTTCCTCTTGCTCCTCCTCCTCCTCCTCCTCTGAGGGGCTGTCACTGGCAAGTTCAGGGACCTCCTCCTCACCATCTGAAACCAGGAAGGCACAAGAGTAGCTTTAGAGTGAGGAGAGGCCGTCAGCGAGGGATGCATGAGTGGTGGCATTCAGCGCATTGGTCGGACAGTGGCAAAGGATGTAGATCTGATGCGCAAGTGGGACGAGAGAGGTCCAAACGTGGATGTCCTTACCATTGGTGCCCAGAACAGGGTCGGCATCTCCACATGCAACAGGGCCAATCACCCGGGCACCCATGATGCGCTCCATGCGATGTTGAAGCTCGGTGAGCGGCTGGATCTGGGGTCGGCCTCCCCCGGTCGCAGTCCGGCTCTTCCGATTATTAGCCAGCTTGGCCTGCAAGAGAAAGGACGGCCTCTAAGTACAGTGTGTCGCCCTGATCTTGTGTGCACTGCCTCCCATGGTGGAATAGCCTGGCCAGTGTGTCGCCCTGATCTTGTGTGCACTGCCTCCCATGGTGGAATAGCTTGGCCAGTGTGTTAAGTGCAGAATGTGCAATTGATGTTCATGCCTGTCCCATAGCTGCTGGATGAGGGCTGGCCATTAGGGCTTTCAGGTCCCTTTGCCCATAATGTGAGGTGCACATGCAAGGATGAGGAGGTCACTGGAAAGGGTACTCACCCTGACAATCCGCGTGAGGTCATTAAACTTTTTGCGGCATTGGACACCGGTCCTGGGGACCTCGCTGTTGGCTGACACCTTGCTGGCGACATGCCTCCAGGCTCTCCGGTAGGCGCGGAGCGGCGCCCTCCTGCCATTGTCCGGGTACAAAATATGGCGCCTCTTCTCCACACCACCAACCAGCACACTCAGATCACGCTCTGAGAAGCGCTGCGCTCGTTCACGGGCCCTCTGCATGGCTTCAGGCGCTATTTGGGTCCAGCAGCAGTGTTCAGGCCTAGCTGGAGGGCTCCACTATCCAGGGCGTGGCAGCAGACAAAGTCGACCCTTCCCCCTTAAGAGCTGGCTGGCGCCAGGGTGTCTGCTGTCAATCACGAGATGGCCGCACCTGCGCTGCGCCCGGCCTGGGCGCTCTCGCTCAGCACCTCCGGCTTAGCGCCTAAAGAGAGGCGTCCAGCACCAGTTTTAGCGCTCGAGCAAACTCTTAGGGCGAAGCTCATGAATATCGCAGAAGTGGCCTCGATTTGGCGGCGGGCGCAAACTTTAGCGGCCGCCCGACTTTAACGCCCCAAAAGTGGCTACAATGAATTTCTAGGCCAATGTCTCTGGTGAGCGGTTCCCGATTTAAAATGCAGAAAGCCTAATGGATTGATGGAGCCCATTCCAACTTAATGGCCCAGAAATTAGGATCGGGGGCTTGCCGCGCGTGCAAGCCCCCGATGTGCACTTACCCGGCGCGCCGACAGCTGAAGCCTGGGCCTGCTTGGAATTCCTGTCACTGGCCCGGTTCAGTTGTCGGCGCACTGTGCTTGCCTGATCCAGCGGCGTAGTTAGTGCGATGTGCCGGCTGGGATCAGGTGAGCACTGGGCAGCCAATCAGGGGAGGGGAAACTTCATTCATGAGTTTGATAGTAAGAACTGTCAAACTCATGAAAACTATGGGCACCCAAAACACTACTTAAACTTTAAATAAAATTTTAAAAAACATCCCACTAATTAAATGAACTATAAATAACTTAAAAAAAACTATTTTAAACAATTAATCAAATTTTTGAAAAAAATAATTTTTTAAGAAATCGGGTCTAAAAATAAACTTACCTTACTGTAAACTCCTTAAAAACAATAAAGCTGTGGAAAAAATGTTATAATTTTAAATAATAGACCACTTACCTTAAAGAATCAAGTCCTTACGTCTCCTTTTTACATTTCTAAAAAGTTCAGGCCCTTACACACGGGCAAACCTGTCAAAAATAAGGACGTTCAATGCGTGCGCGCCGAGTCCTGCGCGCACGCATTGGACCTCTGAACCCCTTGGAGGAAATGCCGGTTTCCCTCGCATGCGCTGTGCATGCTGAAATCCGGCACTTCCAACGGGCCCACGCGTGAGTACCCCGTCCGTACTCACGCGTTGGGACCGGAATTATTGGAATGACTGGAATGTACAGTCTTTTGTCCATTTTATCAGTCCTTACAAAGTCTTTGATTAGTTTAAAACTTGAACTCCTTGACCTGCTTGTTTTGCAGAACCTTTGTTTTAAAACCCCATTTGGCCTGGTCACGAGGTTTACCGCAGCCATTTTGGGTACCCTGGTTTTAAAATCAAGTCCATCCAGGGTCCCTTTTGATTAATAACTTCAGGGAATTTTGGAATTTTGAGAACCTTACACAACTCCTCAATAATGAAGCAGTCTGTGCCCGCATGCAGCAATACCTGGATGACATTCAGGCTTGGGCTGATGAGTGGCAAGTAATATTTATGCCACACAAGTGCCAGGCAATGACTATCTCCAACAAGAGAGAGTGTAACCACTGCCCCTTGACATTCAAAGGCATTACCATCGCTGAATCCCCCACCATCAACATCCTGAGGGTCACCATTGACCAGACCAGCCACATAAATATTGTGGCAACAAGACTGGGTCAGATGCTGGGTATTCTGCAGCGAGTGTCTCAACTCCCCAAAGCTTTTCCACCATCTACAAGGCACAAGTCAGGAGCCTAATAGAATGCTCTTCACTTGCCTGGATGAGTGCAGCTCCAACAACACTCAAGAAGCTTGACACCATCCAGGACAATGCAGCCCGCTTGATTGTAATCCCATCCACCACCTTAAACATTCACTCCCTCCACCACCGGTGCACTATGGCTGCAGTGTGTAGCATCTACAAGATGCACTGCAACAACTCGCCAAGGCTTCTTCGGCAGCACCGCCCAAACCGGCGACCTCTAGCACCTAGAAGGTCAAGGACAGCAGGCGCATGGGAACACTGCCACCTTCAAGTTGCACACCATTCTGTCTTGGAAATATATCTCCAGTCCTTCATCGTCGCTGGGGCAAAACCCTGAAACTCCCTCCCTGACAGCACTGTGGGAGTACCATCACCATACGGACTGCAGAATTTCAAGAAGGCGGCTCACCACCAGCTTCTCACCTGACCAATCTTTATCCCTCAATCAACATCACTAAAACAGATTATCTGGTCATTATCACATTGCTGTTCGTGGGTGCTTGCTGTGCACATATGGCAGCCACATTTCCTACATTACAGCAGTGACTATACTTCAAAATGTACTTTATTGGCTGTAAAGCACTTTGGGATGTCCAGTGGTCATGAAAGGTGCTATATAAATGCAAGTCTTTTGTTTCTCAAGGGCAATATGGGATGGGAAATAAATGCCTTTCCAGTGATGCCCACATCCCAGGAATGAATTTAAAAAATAATTTTAGCTCTGGATTTTAATTTGCATTTTAGAAGGCTTCATTGACAAGTGGTGTAAGCAATGCTTGTAAATTTTATGTAGATGTAGTTTTCAGCATCATGTAAAGGCATTAACATCACAACAACTTTTGTGCATTTTTGAATTGATTGTCATTGGAATATTGATATGCCCCATCAAAGGAAATATAGCAAACAATGAATCTTGACTTCTATCTAGCAGCACTGTTCACATAGTAATTTGATAGCCGTAAACACTAGCTGGTACTAAGGCCTAGAAATTGGGTATAGCCCCGCTTGGGGCGTTAGAATTGGCGCAGCGCAAAGTTTATAGCCAGACGCAACTTATCTCCACCTGGTGCGATATTGGGTTGCATCGCCCCTAAAGGTGATTGAGGCGCGAATTCAGGCGTTACACGGGACTCCTAAGGCGCTAAACTTCCGGCTCAACCCAATATCGGAGCGGACGGCGCAGCGCAGGTGTTCTCAATTACCGATGACCACGAGACTTCCAGGCGTCGGCCAGCTCTTAAAGGGGTGGGTCAGTCAGCTTCAGCATCCACACTCAGCGCCTTGCAGGCCTCAGAATCGGCGCAAGCCCTTCTGTGGCACTAAAAACTTGGACCAGATGGAGAAGGTGAGACAGAGAGCAGAGCGCTTCACCAATGAGGCTCTGGAGCAATTGGTGGCCGCAGTGGAGCGCCGGCGAGATATTCTCTACCCAGACAATGGCAGGAGGCCGAATCATAAGGACTACCGATGAGCTTGGAGGGATGTATGCCAGAGGGTCAACTCCAGCAGCATGGTGACCAGGAGCCCTGCCCAATGCAGAAAGAAATTCAACGACCTCACTCGGGTCGTGAGGGTGGGTGTTGTTTCTGCAAACTTCTGCATCCCTTCATTTGCACCTGACTTTATGGCTACAGGGAGGCCTGTGCCCCATTGGCCATCTGCCAGCAAGCACCCATGGCCCTTTCTGGGCACACACATGCACATTTGACTCAAGGCGTCATGTAATGGCTCTTGCACCATGGGGGGCATGAGATGATCACTCAGGGCATCATGTAACATAACTTCCCCTCCTTTCCCCTACAGTCGAAGCTGGCGAGGATTGGCAAAGACCAGCTTCACACCGGTGGAGGACCTCCACAAGTGGTCACTCTCACGGATCTCGAGGAGAGAGTCCACCGGATTCTTGGAGGACGTCTGAGTGGTCCTGTAACCACTGCAGCTGCCGACCCCTTTGTCGACAGCGATGGTAAGGTTCTCACCTTTTACAACTGTCTCCTTCCACTTGTTCCCCCCACCAGCATGCTTTTTCACTGTGGACCCGTGTCATAGCCTTGCCGCAATCTGGCATCCCTTGCTGCTAAGCTGTCCTTTTGCTAAAGCCACTCTTCCACCTCCCTGCTTTCAGATGCTGCATCACCAGCTCGGGAGCCGGGCCCTCAAGCTGCCAGTGCCAGTGCCTCCGAAGGCGCAATGAGAAAATTACAGTCCAACAGAAGGTCAGCAACTCTCTCCAGCAACGATCAGAATGGCCAGCCCAAATGGCTGCAGCGTTTATACTAGTGCTGTCCCCTTTAAATAGCGCCCCCCGCGTCCGAGAAGGGCCTGGGAATGCTCCATCCAACTGTCACTAATAGCGCCAGGCGGAAAGGTTGCGGGCGCCACCGAATATCCGGTCCGGGGCGCCAAAAAGTCGTTGCACACTGAAATGACGTCATGATCTGCCTGCGCCTGCGAGCGCGCACAAAGAGTTAGCACCAGCGCTAAAAGGATACTCAATATGGGAGGTGGCGCAATATTCACTGCGCCCGCCCGAAAATTGGGTAACGCCCCAATTCTCGGGCTCTTTAGGTGCTAATCGCTGGCGCTACCAACCGAATTTCTAGGCCTAAATGTTTTAGGATGCTTTAAAATGATGTACATCAGTGTATTTGCTGTGCATATTGCTAATCCTAAGTGGCAGAAGATAGTTTCAGTGCCAGCGTTTCCCTGTATAGCAACAACTACAAAGGATTTGATGAGATGAAATTGCGGTAAAAAATTTCCTTGGACAAATATGATTTAACATTATTTGTGTCAGTTGTAATAATCGCTTTATTTTACAGGTCCAGAAGTCTGAATTCATGAGCATCACCTTTATGAGTGAAGTATGGGCAAATTCCTTAGGAATGTTCCACCTGTCCCCTGAGCACTTTATAAAATTGTTCACAGGCATTTTGGCACGTTGCACAGGACAGAAACTAAGGCATACAAGGGCAAAATTGTACCAGAAAATGGCATGTGAGGAGGCTTAAGGGGTAATTGTCCAACTTTGTACTCCTAGTGGGGAACCTCACTTACTTGCAGCATACATTAAAAATGTGGGTGCATATTGAGCCCGATTTTGCAACAATGAATTTCAACATGTTGAATGTCATAGGCAACCGACAGCCAAATTTCCAGTATATACTACTGGTGGACAAGGCTTCCTGCCAGAGTGTGAAAGCAGAAAATTATCCCTTTCATGTTCCCTTTATTACAAGGGTATCAAGTGTTTAAATATTATGAGCGAAGACTAAAATATGATACTGTGGCGGAGCCACCAAAGGACTCAGAGCGGTTGTACATAATTCCTTTAACAGCAATGTAGTTACAACCTGTGTCTGTACCTTTAATTACACTGTTTAACTGTACTATGTCTAGTTACCTTTACAGCGCGGTTTCAACGTGATGACGTCATGCCGTTCGTCACGTGATTCCCCAATGGCGGGAAGAACGTGATGACATCATGACGTCAGCCTTCGGACCAGAGAGTCAGTCCTCGTGGAGCCTTCAAAGAGAGCAGACCTGTATTCAATGTATTCTAGCAGTTTCTAGTTTAAACCTGTTTTGTTCCATTAAAGTTCGTTGTTTTGATTACCTGAGCCGAACTGTCTTTTCGTTAGGAACCTCCGTTCCTACATTGGTGACCCCGACTTCTACGAACAATTTTCGTGGAAGATATTCATCATGGACACGAATGCCGTGACCTTGAAATTGCCACAATTCTGGGAGCAACAACCAGCCATGTGGTTTATCCAGACTGAAGCTCAATTTGCCATCCGGAACTTTGTCGCGGATTCAACCCGTTACTACTATGTGGTCTCCGCCCTCGACAGCGCCACAGCCTCGCGGATCGTCAACCTCCTCGGTAGCCCACCGGATGACGGCAAGTACGATACTTTAAAGGCGCGGTTGCTGCATGTCTTTGGCCTCTCGAAGTCGGAGCGCGCTCGCAGACTTCTCGCTATGCCCGGCCTCGGGGACTCCAAACCGTCCGAGCTCATGAGCCAAATGCTCACACTCTTAGGCGCCGAACCGGAATGCTTCCTATTTAGGGAGTTGTTCCTCTGCCAGCTTCCAGAACCAGTGCAAGCTGCCTTAGCCAGTTCTGCAATCACAGACTGTGCTGAACTCGTGGCAGAAGCAGATAACATTTTCACCATAACCCAGCAGTGCTGCGCGGCCACGAGGTGCCCAGCCCCCACAGACGTGACTCCAGCTCCTCAGGCAGCGGGCTGGTGCTCCTACCATGCCCGTTTTGACATGAAAGCCAGACGCTGCCGTCCTCCCTGCAGTTTTTCGCCCCAAAAAAAACAGCTCCCGCAGCGTTTCTTGCGAAGGAGGACCAGGTCTAAAGGGCGCACCGCGACTGTGATGTCCATTGGATCTTCAGGGAAGCTTCTTTACATCACAGACTCCTTATCGGGTCGCCGTTTTCTTTGTGACACCGGTTCGCAGTGTAGTATATTGCCTGCGTCGAGGCTTGATCTCCTAGCTGGGGGCCATGGCATTTCCCTCGAGGCAGCTAATGGCGCGGCTATTCGTACGTTTGGGAAGCGGCGGGTCCAACTGTGCTTCGATGGTCAGCGCTTCTGCTGGGAGTTCGTCATGGCCAAGGTCTCGCAGGCCATCCTAGGGGCGGATTTTCTGTGCGCAAACGGGTTCCTCGTCGATGTCCGGCACTGCCGGTTGATCAATGTGGCCACCTTCCATTCGATCCCCTGCCACCGCAGCATCGCCGTGTCGTGGTCTGTTGCCTGCGCTTACCCATCGACGGATTAATTCACTCATCTCCTCGGGTAGTTCCCGGAGCTGACCAGGCCCACTTTCTCTTCCTCGGTCACGAAGCCTGGTGTGGAGCACCATATCACCATGACAGGCTCCCCGGTTTATGCACGGGCACGAAGGCTGGAACCCGGCAAGCTCACGGCTGCGAAGGCGGAGTTTGATACAATGGAGCGACTGGGAATTATTCGACGATCAAATAGTCCCTGTTCTTCGCCTCTTCACATCGTGCCGAAACCTGGTGGCGGTTGGCGACCATGCGGCGACTATCGACACCTGAACGACACCACTACACCTGATCGGTACCCGATCCCACATATCCAGGATTTTTCAGCCCATTTGGCGGGAAATTCCGTCTTCTCTAAAGTCGACCTCGTCCGCAAGTATCACCAGGTGCCCGTTCATCCAAAAACCGCTGTTATCACACCGTTTGGGCTTTTTGAGTTCCTACGAATGCCGTTCAGTCTAAAGAACGCAGCGCAAGCTTTCCAGCGACTAATGGACTCTGTGCTCCGAGACCTGCCTTTCATTTTCATTTATCTCGATGACATCCTCATCGCCAGTGCCAGCAAGGAAGAGCACCTCGGTCATTTGCGTACTCTTTTCACACGCCTTAGCCAACATGGGTTAATCATAAACCCAGCCAAGTGCCAGTTTGGCCTGCAAAGCATCGATTTTTTGGGACACCGCATCACCTCGGATGACGCCGTCCCCCTGGTGACGAAGGTGGGGGCTGTTACTTCTTTCCCGCGCCCGCAGACCGCCAGGGTCCTCCAAGAGTTCCTTGGGATGGTGAATTTCTACCATCGATTCGTCCCTAAGGCGGCTCTGCTTTGTACGAGGCCCTCAAGGGCAAGTCCGGCAGAGACCCAATCAGCTGGACGGCCGAGATGGAACAGGCATTCGGGAACACCAAGACCGCTTTGGTTGCTGCAACCATGTTGGCACACCCTCTTCCAGGCGCCACCATCGCCCTTACTACAGACGCGTCCGACTACGCCATAAGTGCAGTACAGGAGCAATGGGTCAAAGGCACGTGGCAACCGCTGGCGTTTTTCAGCCGGCAACTGAGAAAAAATGAAAAAAAATACAGCACCTTCGATCGGGAGTTGCTGGTCCTTTTTCTGGCCATCCGCCATTTCCGATTTTTGTTAGAAGGACGTCTCTTCACGGCTTTTGTCGACCACAAGCCGCTGACCTTCGCCATGTCAAAAACCACCGAACCGTGGTCAGCTCATCAGCAACATCACCTGACGTTCATTTCGGAATTCACTACGGACATTCAACATGTGTCTGGTAAAGACAACCTGGTAGCAGATTGCCTCTCCCGCGCGACGGTCCATGCCGTCCATCTTGGAATTGGCTACGCTCACATGGCTGAAGATCAGATATCGGACCCAGAGGTTCAAGCATACAGAACCGTCCCGTCGAGTTTCCAACCGGCCGACGTCAGCATCCAGGCCGCGGGCACCACGCTCCTTTGCGATGTCTCCATGGGCACTCCCCGACCTATTCTGCCAGCCGCGTGGCGCCTGAAGGCTTTCGACGCAATACACGGATTGTCGCACCCTGGTATGCGGGTTTCACAACGTCTTATGTCAACGAAATTCATCTGGAAGGGTATGCACCTGGATGTCCAGGACTGGGCCAACACCTGCGTGGTCTGCCAGAAGGCCAAGGTCCAGCGGCATGTCAAAGCACCAGTGGCTCCGTTCGTTGTTCCGGAGCGTCGTTTCGACCACGTACATGTGGACCTTGTGGGACCACTACCACCTTCCCGAGGTTTTACTCATCTCCTCACCATGGTGGACCGCACCACCAGGTTTCCACCACTTCGGCGGACGTCGTTAGAGCCTTCATCTCCTGTTGGGTGGCTCGTTTCGGGGTGCCAGCAGACATCTCCTCCAATCGTGGGCCACAATTTACCTCGGAGCTCTGGAACGCTGTAGCTCAGGGGCTCAGCGCCAAACTTCATCGCACCACCGCCTATCATCCACAGGCGAACGGCCTGTGCGAACGATTCCACAGGTCGCTTAAGGCCTCCTTACGGGCCAGTCTTCAAGGTGCGGGATGGGTGGACAGGCTACCTTGGGTCCTGTTGGGTCTTCGCACGGCGCCCAAGGATGACCTGCAATCTTCTTCAGCAGAGCTTGTTTACGGCCAGCCACTCCGTGTTCCTGGTGATTTCCTCCCTTCTCCCACGGAGCCATGGTCCGCCTCCCAGCAGCTCGTCTGCCACCAGGAAGTGGCCAAGTGTTTTGTCCCGGTGCCTACATCCAACCACAGCCTACAGAGCTCCCACGTGCCGGTTGCGCTGAAGAGCGCCAAGTACGTCTTCATCCGTCATGACGCCCACCGGGACCCACTCAAGCATCCTTACACTGGTCCCTTCCGTGTCATCGAACCAGGAGACAAGTCCTTTGCGGTCGATGTCGGAGGGAAGCAGGATCACATTTCGGTGGACCGCTTGAAGCCGGCTCATCTGGACTTGGATAGCCCAGTCGTCATCGCTCAGCCACTGAAACGTGGCCATCCACCCGCAGCCGCCGTGCCGGTTCAACCACAGCCGCCCGCCAGTTCAACTACACCCGCTGCACCAGCTCAGCCACAGTCGCCTGCCAGCTCGACCACCGGTCATCAACTTCCTCTGCCAGGTTATCGAAGTCGATCAGACAGACTTGTCAGACATCCTCCTCGTCTCACTTTTTCTGTTAAAGACAATTCTGGGGGGGCGCATGTGGCGGAGCCACCAAAGGACTCAGAGCGGTTGTACATAATTCCTTTAACAGCAATGTAGTTACAGCCTGTGTCTGTACCTTTAATTACACTGTTTAACTGTACTATGTCTAGTTACCTTTACAGCGCGGTTTCAACGTGATGACATAGAAACATAGAAACATAGAAGATAGGAGCAGGAGTAGGCCATTCGGCCCTTCGAGCATGCTCCGCCATTCAATGAGATCATGGCTGATCATCCAAATTCAGTACCCTGTCCCTGCCTTCTCCCCATATCCCTTGATCCCTTTAGCCTCAAGAAATATATCCAACTCTTTCTTGAATATATTTAATGAACTGGCCTCCACCGCCCTCTGTGGCAGAGAATTCCACAGGTTCACCACTCTCTGGGTGAAGAAATTCCTCCTCATTTCAGTCCTAAATGGCTTACCCCTTATCCTTAGACTATGACCCCTGGTTCTGGACTCCCCGGCCATCAGAAACATCCTTCCTGCATCTAGTCTCTCCAGACCTGACAGAATTTTATAGGTTTCGATGAGATCCCTTCTCAATCTTCTAAACTCCAGTGAGTATAAGCCCAATCAACACAATCTCTCCTCATACGTCATTCCTGCCATCCCAGGTATCAGCCTGGTGAATCTTCGCTGCACTCTCTCCATGGCAAGAACGTCCTTCCTCAGGTAACGTAACCAAAACTGCACATAATACTCAAGGTGCGGTCTCACCAAGGCCCTGTACAACTGTAGCAAGACATCCTTGTTCCTGTACTCGAACCCTCTTGCTACGAAGGCCAACATACCATTTGCCTTTTTAACCGCCTGCTGCACCTGCATGCTTACCTTCAGCGACTGGTGCACAATAACACCCAGGTCTCTTTGCACTTCCCCTTCTCCCAATCTATTGCCATTCAAATAATAACCTGCCTTCCTGTTTTTGCCATGAAAGTGGATAACCTCACATTTATCCACATTATAGTGCATTTGCCATGTTTCTGCCCAATCACCCAACCTGTCCAAGTCGTACTGGAGTTTCACGACATCCTCCTCACAGCTTAGCCTCCCACCCAGCTTTGTGTCATCTGCAAATTTGGAGATATTACATCCAATTCCCTCGTCCAGATCATTAATATATATTGTGAACAGCTGGGGTCCTAGGACCGATCCTTGCGGTACCCCACTAGTCACTGCCTGCCACTCGGAAAACGACCCGTTTATTCCAACTCTTTGCTTTCTGTCTGCCAACCAGTTCTCTATCCAAGTCAATACCTTGCCCCCAATCCCATGTGCCTTAATTTTGCACATTAATCTCTTATGTGGGACCTTATCGAAAGCCTTCTGAAAGTCCAAATACACCACACCAACTGGTTCTCCCTTATCTATTTTACCAGTTACATCCTCAAAAAATTCCAGTAGATTAGTCAAGCATGATTTACCTTTTGTAAATCCATGTTGACTTTGTCCGATCCTGTCACTGCTTTCCAAGTGCTCTGCTATTACATCTTTTACAATAGACTCTAGCATTTTCCCCACTACCGATGTCAGGCTTACCGGTCTATAATTCCCTGCTTTTTCTCGACCACCTTTTTTGAATAGTGGGGTAACATTAGCTACCCTCCAATCAATGGGTATCGTTCCAGAGTCTATCGAGTTCTGGAAGATGACCAGCAATGCATCTACTATCTCTTGGGCTGCTTCTTTAAGGACCCTGGGATGTAGACCATCAGGCCCTGGGGATTTATCGGCCTTCAGTCCCATCAATTTTCCTAACACCATTTCCCTACAAATACTGATTTCTTTCAGTTCCTCCCTTTCATCAGACCCTATGTTCCCCGGCATCTCTGGGAGGTTATCTGTGTCCTCCTTTGTGAAGACAGAACCAAAGTATGTATTCAGTTGGTCTGCCATTTCCTTGTTTCCCATTAGCAATTCCCCTGATTCTGAATGTAAGGGACCGACACTTGACTTCACCAATCTTTTTCTCTTCACATATCTATAAAAGCTTTTACAGTCAGTTTTTATATTCCCTGTTAGCTTACTCTCATATTCTATTTCCCGTTTCTTAATTAATCCCTTTGTCCTCCTTTGTTGACTCCTAAACTGATCCCAATCCTCAGGATTATTGCTTTTTCTAGCCAATTTATATGTCCTCTCCTTGGATCTTATGCTATCCCTAATTTCCCTTGTTAGCCACGGTTGAGTCACATTTTTTGTTTTATTTTTATGCCAAACTGGGATGAACAAATTCTGTAGTTCATCCATGCGATCTTTGAATGTTTGCCATTGCCTATCCACCGTCAACCCTTTGAGTGCCATTCCCCAATCAATCCTACCCAACTCGCTCCTCAGACCATCGTAGTTTCCTTTATTTAAATTGAGGACCCTTGTCTCTGAGTCAACTACTTCATTCTCCATCTTAATGAAGAATTCGATCATATTATGATCGCTCTGACCCAAGGGGCTTCGTACAACAAGATTGCTAATTAATCCTTTCTCATTACATAATACCCAGTCTAAGATGGCCTGATCTCTGGTTGGTTCCTCGACATATTGGCCCAGGAAACCATCCCGTAAACACTCCAGGAATTCCTCCTCCACAGTATTGTTGCTAATTTGGTTGGCCCAATCTATATGTAGATTAAAGTCACCCATGATGGCTGCGGTGCCCTTATTGCACGCTTCTTTAATTTCCCTTTTAATGCCATCCCCAACCTCCGCCTTACTGTTTGGAGGTCTATATACCACTCCTACTAATGTTTTTTTCCCCTTAGTATTTCTCAATTCTACCCATACAGATTCCACATCATCAGAGCTAATATCTTTCATTACAATTGTATTAATCCCTTCTTTAACCAGTAATGCTACCCCACCTCCCTTTCCTTTTTGCCTATCTTTCCTGAATATCGAATACCCCTGGATGTTGATTTCCCACTCTTGGCCATCCTTGAGCCATGTTTCCATAATCCCAACCAAATCATATTCGTTTACCTCTATTTGCGCAGCCAATTCATCCACCTTATTACAAATGCTCCTCGTATTAAGACACTAAGGGCTAGATTTTCAGTCGCTTGCGCCAGCAGTTAGCGCCTTAAGAGAAGTGATTTTCGGGCGCTATGCGTGTAGCACCCGGGCGCAGCGCAGTTTGCGCCCCGCCCCAAATTAAGTTGCCCGTTAGCGCCGGCGCAAAGTTTAGCGCCCGCCCGGATGCGCGCGCAGAAAATGACGTCACATCCTCGTGCAACGCCCTTTGTGCGCCCCGATTCCAAACTTCAGTCAGACCGCCCCATTGTGCGGCTGGCGGCCGGAGCGTTTGGAAAAAGGAACGCAACACAACCAGCGCAGGCCCCGGGGTGCGTAAATTAAAGGGGACGTACTCTCCAGTATAAAGGCCAGCCTTTTTTCAGAAAACACTCTTGTGCAACGCATTTCTGGAGACACAACAAGGAGGATAGCTAACTGGTTTCAAGCAGCAAGAGCCAGGTATTTTTGGACTCAGGCCAGAGCGCTGCAAGTGGCCTTTTGGAAATTAGAGCGTTTGCCAGGATTTGATGGGGGTTGCATGGGGTGCCAACGCGGAGCTGCAGCTCCATGTCCGTAGGGCTCGCAGACGCATTGTGAGAGGGGCAGCCCTGGCTAGAGGCAGAGGGGGCTACAGGCGTCGGCCACGTAGGCCTTACCCAGTCAGGCTATACCGCCAGCAGCGCTCCTACCTAAACATGAGTGCCGCGCGATGTGTTAAAAGGCTCCGATTCCGAAAGGAGGTGATTGCAGAGATCTGCCACCTGCTTCGCCGAGATCTGCGGCCAAAGCTCAGGTGCAGGACGTCTCTGTCGGTGGAAGTGAAGGTGACGGTGGCATTGAACTTCTATGCCACCGGCTCCTTCCAATACGCTGCTGGGGACATAGCAAACATCTCCCAGTACGGCGCGCATCGCTGCATCCGCCAGGTGACTGAAGCACTGTTCAGAAGGAGAAGCCAATTCATCTCCTTCCCCATGGCCCTGGAGAGCCAGCATCAGCGCGCATTGGGATTTTCCAGACTCGGGGAATTCCCCTTGGTGCAGGGCGCCATTGACTGTACGCATGTGGCTTTGCGGGCCCCTCTGGAGCATGGCGAGCAGTATCGCAACAGGAAGGGCTACCATTCTCTGAATGTGCAGCTGGTCTGTGACCACAAGCAGCGCATCATGGCAGTCAATGACAGCTTCCCAGGCAGCAGCCACGATGCCTTTATCCTGCGGCAGAGTACTGTGCATGACATGTTCCAGGCACAGCCTCCCCCAAGAGGATGGCTACTCGGAGACAAAGGCTATCCTTTGTGCACCTGGCTCATGACCCCGCTCCGCGCGCCCAGGACCGCTGCTGAAGAGGCCTACAACGAGAGCCATCAAACCACCCGCAACATCATCGAGCTAACTATTGGGGTCCTCAAGCAGCGGTTCCGCTGCCTTGATCGCTCCGGAGGAGCTCTCCAGTATTCGCCGGACCGGGCCTCCCAATTTGTGGTGGTTTGCTGCATGCTACACAACCTGGCTATCCGCAGGACTCAGGCACTGCCACCTGACATTGGACCAGCACCTCAGGAGGAGGAGCAGGAGGAGCATGAGGAGGAGGAGGAGGAGGAGCAGGAGTACATTCCCAGGAGGGAGCGACCAGGGCCAAGGGCCGCATGACGCCACCTTATTACACGGTACTTCTAAGCCCCCTGTCAGGGAATGGCCAGGGGCCATGAGGGAAGATGAATGCAGCCGCTCCGCAAGCCCTCAGCCGGCGAAGCCAACAAACACTAAGAAGAACAACCATGGAGACTGCATGAATAAAGATAATTTTTTATTACACAAAAATGAAAAGCCCTTCCCACATGAATCCCCAAAAACAATAAACGGGCCCCACAAAAAGCCCAACAAACGACTCACTCCCACAAACTGGGGAGGAGTCACTCTACCTTTCTTCAAACCGGGCCTCAACGTCGGCCTAACGCAAAAAATAAGCCCTCCAACAACACAACCATGGGCAAAATAAAGATGGCCACCGCCATATAAAAGGAAAGCTGCCCACACCCTCTACTGAGTGGCCCGCGAGGGCGAGACCTTGCCCAGCCTTTTGCCTCCCCTGCCCGGCCTGCTGCTCCTTCGCAAGCTCTGCCCAGTGGCTGCTGCGAGGCTGGGGGAAGGCGCCTGAGGTTCAGATGCCCTTCCGCCAGATGCCGCTGGGGGGTGGCCTACACGGCGTTTGGGCCTCGAGGGGTCGTCTGCTGAGTGGCGCACCTGAGCCTGGCCACCATCAGCTACAGCCGCTTGCCCTTGACGCCCCAGTGGGGGAATGGCGGCGACGGATGGCGCAATGTGGGCCAGCTGGCGTCTGGGATGCGCTGGCTGGTGCTGTGGCGCGGTGGCACTCGGCCGGGCCCGCACTGCAGGATCCGCAACAATCAGCCGAGGGGCGGCTTGCTGGGATGGTCCAGCGCGGCGGCTGCCCTGGCGATGCCTGCCTGAGACAGCGCGTGTGGCAGCAGTGAGTGCCCCTGTGGTCCTGGTGTGCACGCGCATCACAGCCGCCAGGGCCTTGACGGCATCAGTCAGCATGCGGCCACTCGCGGCAGTTGCTGCCCCGAACTCGCGCACACTGGTCGCCAGCGACTCGATGGCCTCAGGCATGCGCCCCACCACGCTCATGAGCTCCGTGTGGCGCCGGTCCGAATCCTCGGCCATCTTATCCAGCTTCCGCACCTCCTCCGAGGTGAAGGTGTCCGGACTGGAGTCGCGACTCTCCCGCTGGGGAGGAGGGGGCCGAACTAGGGGACCCTTGCCGCGTTGGTGGCGGCGAGTGTGCCAATCAGCAGCACTCCCCTCTGATCCTTGCCCCCTTTGGGGGGAAGGCCGCGGGCCACGCGCACGGCTCCTGGGTGGCTGGACGCCACTGGTCCCAGAAGCTGCATTGCCCTGCGACAGTTCCTCCAGGCACTCGTCCAGTGAGGAGGTGTCAAGCATTTCCTCCTCTCCTGCGGGACGTGACTGTTCCCCTGAAGGTCCGGCTTGCTCCTCCTCCTCCTCCTGGTCGGAGGTGCTGTCACTGGCAGCTTCAGGGTCCTGGTCGTCACCAGCTGAAAGCAGGAATGCACAAGAGTAGCTTCAGAGTGAGGAGACGGCGTCAGCGAGGGAGTTAGGACTGGTGGCATTCAGCGCATTGGTGGGACAGTGGCAAAGGAGGTAGCTCGGATGGGCCAGTGCGACGCGAGAGGGCCAAAAGGCGAGGTCCTTACCATTGCCGGGCAGTGGAGGGTCGGATACTCCGCACGCTGTGGGGACAATCACACGGGCTCCCATGAGCACACACACGCGCTCCTCCAGCCGAGTGAGCTTCTGCAGCTTGGCGCGGCCACCCCTGGCACGCGCCTGGCGATTAAACACTACTTTAGCCTGCAAGAGAAAGGACGGGCTGTAAGTGCGCAGTGAAGCCCTGATGTAGTGTGCACTGCCTCCCATGGTGGAATAGCTTGGACAGAGTGAAGCCCTGATGTAGTGTGCACTGCCTCCCATGGTGGAATAGCGTGGACAGAGTGAAGCCCTGATGTAGTGTGCACTGCCTCCCATGGTGGAATAGCGTGGACAGAGTGAAGCCCTGATGTAGTGTGCACTGCCTCCTATGGTGGAATAGCGTGGACAGAGTGAAGCCCTGATGTAGTGTGCACTGCCTCCCATGGTGGAATAGCTTGGACAGAGTGAAGCCCTGATGTAGTGTGCACTGCCTCCCATGGTGGAATAGCTTGGACAGAGTGAAGCCCTGATGTAGTGTGCACTGCCTCCCATGGTGGAATAGCGTGGACAGAGTGAAGCCCTGATGTAGTGTGCACTGCCTCCCATGGTGGAATAGCGTGGACAGAGTGAAGCCCTGATGTAGTGTGCACTGCCTCCCATGGTGGAATAGCGTGGACAGAGTGAAGCCCTGATGTAGTGTGCACTGCCTCCCATGGTGGAATAGCGTGGACAGAGTGAAGCCCTGATGTAGTGTGCACTGCCTCCCATGGTGGAATAGCTTGGACAAAGTGTAGAGTGCCGAATGGCCATGTGATGCTCATGACTGTCCCAATGCTGCTGGCTGAGGGCTGGCCAATAGGACTTTCAGCTCCCTTTGCCCATCATGTCAGGTGTACATGCAAGAATGAGGAGGAGACTGGAAAGGCTACTCACCTTCACAATCCTGGTCAGATCATTGTATTTTTTACGACATTGTTTGTGGGTCCTGGGGGCATCGCCGGTGAACGTCACCCTCTGGGCGATCTGCTTCCAGGCTTTGGTGTAGTCGTGGTGGGTTGGATTCCTCCCACTCTCTGGGAACAAGATCTTGCGCCTCACCTCCAGAGCTGTGACCATTATGTCCAGATCACCCTCTGAGAAGCGCAGGGCACGCTGACGGGCCTTCTCTGGCGTTGCCATGACTCCCTGGGGCTGAGCAGCAGTGTTGAGGCCTCTTTGCAAGGCTGCAGTGTGCAGGGCGTGGCAGCAGACCAATTCGTCCCTTCCCCCTTTAAGAGCTGGTCGGCGCCACGGGGTCTGCTGTCAGTCCAAAAATGACCGCACCCGCGCTGCGCCCCGCCTGGGCACTATCCCTCTGGACCGCCAGCTTAGCGCCTAAAGATAGGAGTGGAACGCCTCTTTTAGCGCTCCACCAATCTCTTAGGGCGAAGCCACTGAATTTCCGGCAACGGGGCGCTACTTTGGGGTGGGCGCTAACTTCGGGCGGGCGCTAAGGTTAGCGCCCCAAAACTGTCTATACTGAAAATCTAGCCCAAAGCCTTCAGGCTTGTTTTTTTAACGCTCTTAGACCTATTAGAATTATTATTTACTGTGGCCACGTTTGATTTAAACCATTGATTTCTCTGACTGCCACTTTTGTTTTTCTCCTCCTATCTTTTGCTTTTATCCCTGTTTTCCTTTCTTCTCTCTCCCTGCTCACGTTCCCAACCCCCTGCCATTTTAGTTTAACCCCCCCCGAACAGTGCTAGCAAACCTCCCCGCAAGGATATTTGTCCCGCTCTGGTTCAGGTGCAACCCGTCCGACTTGTACAAGTCCCACCTTCCCCAGATGCAGGCCCAGTGATCCAGGAAACTAAAGCCCTCCCTCCTGCACCAACTTATTAGGCACGCATTCATCTGCTCTATCCTCCTATTCCTATACTCACCAGCACGTGGCACCGGGAGTAATCCAGAGATTACAACCTTTGAGGTCCTACTCTTTAATCTGCTACCTAGCTCCCTAAATTCTTGCTGCAGGACCTCATCCCTCTTCCTACCTATGTCGTTGGTCCCAATGTGAACCACGACCTCTGCCTGTTCACCCTCCCCCTTCAGAATGCCCTACAACCTTGACCCTGGCACCAGGGAGGCAACAAACCATCCTGGAGCCACATCTACGGCCACAGAAACACCTATCTGTTCCCGTTACCACTATTGCTCTCCCACTCTTTTTCCTCCCTTCCTGAGCAGCAGAAGCACCCCTGGTGCCAGGAAGTTGGCTGCTGCTGCCTTCCCCTGGTGAGTCACCCCCCTCAACAGTATCCAAATTGGTACACCTGTTTGAAAGGGGGATGGCCACAGGGGTCCCCTGCACTACCTGCCTGCTTCTATTGCTCCACCTGGTGGTCACCCATTTCCCTTCTGCCTGTGCAGCCCTACCCTGCGGCGTGACCAACTCATCAAACGTGTTATCCACGACCCTCTCAGCATCGTGAATGCTCCACAACCCATCTATCCGCAGCTCCAGCGCCTCAATACAGCCCATTAGTAGCTGCAGCTAGATGCATTTCTGGCACACGTGGTCGTCAGGGACACTGGCAGCGTCCCTGAATTCCCACATAGAGCAAGAGGAGCATAACATGGGGCTGGGCTCTCCTGGCATGACTTACCCCTTTAATTAATTTAAATTAATTCAATACCACCAGTTAAAGATATACTCTAGGGCGCTTATTTACCAACTGTCCCCACTACACCACAGAGACCCAAGAAAATATAAACCGTAGAATTTAAGCTTGTAATGAAAAGGAGAAAGAAATACTCACCAACCAATCAGTTACCTGCTTCCTGGTGACATCACACTTGGATTACTTTTTACCTCTCTCCCCTGTTGCTGAATTGGTCGGGTCTCGTCTCGCCTTGTTCCCCCTTTTAACTGCCGCCTCGCCTCGTACCTCACGCAGGTCCGCTCTGTTCGGGCCTCGCTCCTCACTGCACTCCCAGGTCAGCCGCTGTGGTCGGGCCTCGCCTTGTTCCTCCTTTTAACTGCCGCCTCGCCTCGTACCTCACGCAGGTCCGCTCTGTTCGGGCCTCGCTCCTCACTGAACTCCCAGGTCAGCCGCTGTGGTCGGGCCTCGCCTTGTTCCTCCTTTTAACTGCCGCCTCGCCTCGTACCTCACGCAGGTCCGCTCTGTTCGGGCCTCGCTCCTCACTGCACTCCCAGGTCAGCCGCTGTGGTCGGGCCTCGCCTTGTTCCCCCTTTTAACTGCCGCCTCGCCTCGTACCTCACGCAGGTCCGCTCTGTTCGGGCCTCGCTCCTCACTGAACTCCCAGGTCAGCCGCTGTGGTCAGGCCTCGCCTCGCTCCTCCTTTTAACTGCCGCCTCGCCTCGTACCTCACGCAGGTCCGCTCTGTTCGGGCCTCGCTCCTCACTGCACTCCCAGGTCAGCCGCTGTGGTCGGGCCTCGCCTCGCTCCTCCTTTTAACTGCCGCCTCGCCTCGTACCTCACGCAGGTCCGCTCTGTTCGGGCCTCGCTCCTCACTGCACTCCCAGGTCAGCCGCTGTGGTCGGGCCTCGCCTCGCTCCTCCTTTTAACTGCCGCCTCGCCTCGTACCTCACGCAGGTCCGCTCTGTTCGGGCCTCGCTCCTCACTGAACTCCCAGGTCAGCCGCTGTGGTCGGGCCTCGCCTTGTTCCTCCTTTTAACTGCCGCCTCGCCTCGTACCTCACGCAGGTCCGCTCTGTTCGGGCCTCGCTCCTCACTGCACTCCCAGGTCAGCCGCTGTGGTCGGGCCTCGCCTTGTTCCTCCTTTTAACTGCCGCCTCGCCTCGTACCTCACGCAGGTCCGCTCTGGTCGGGCCTCGCTCCTCACTGCACTCCCAGGTCAGCCGCTGTGGTCGGGCCTCGCCTCGCTCCTCCTTTTAACTGCCGCCTCGCCTCGTACCTCATGCAGGTCCGCTCTGGTCGGGCCTCGCTCCTCATTGCACTCCCAGGTCAGCCGCTGTGGTCGGGCCTTGCCTCGCTCCTCCTTTTAACTGCCGCCTCGCCTCGTACCTCACGCAGGTCCGCTCTGGTCGGGCCTCGCTCCTCACTGCACTCCCAGGTCAGCCGCTGTGATTCCCCAATGGCGGGAAGAACGTGATGACGACATGACATCAGCCTTCGTACCAGAGAGTCAGTCCTCGTGGAGCCTTCAAAGAGAGCAGACCTGTATTCGATGTATTCCAGCAGTTTCTAGTTTAAACCTGTTTTGTTCTGTTGTGTATGTACCTTTAAGGGAATAACTGGTCTTAGACTGCAGTACCGGCAGTGACCACCCCTGTATAAAAGGCCCTAGCAGGCTTCTGTAGTTTCAGTTTCAAACTGCCTCTTGTTCAGTAAAGTACCTGTTAAACTGTTCTCCCGAAGTCCGTGTACTATTGAGGCGCGGACTTTACATGTTCCATTAAAGTTCATTGTTTTGATTACCTGAGTCGAACTCAGTCTTTTCGTTAGGAACCTCCGTTCCTACAATACCATCCTTCCCATTGGTAATTGGGGAATGTCATTGGTGCTTTTATGGGCCTATTGAAACACAGGGCTTGAAATTCCTGGAGCCCCACCTCAACACTACAAGTGCAGCGAGGTGGGATTTCTGATTGACAGCTATTCTGCTCTTGACCCCATCCCAATGCTCAGGGACGCTTCCGAACCGCCTGCGTCCCTGGGATCTGTGGACCTTTACGCAGGCGTACGCCTGCAGGCCCAAGACCCGAAGTCTCCGAAGCACGGGAGCCTGAAGTTAGGTGCGGAATTTTTTATCGGGTCGGAGGCGTACTCCAGAGGTACGCCTCTGACCGCAAATTCCGGGCCATAGAATTTACAGCACAGAAACAGGCCATTTGGGCCAATTGGTCCATGCTGGTGGTTATGCTCCACACAAGCCTCCTCCCACCCTATTTCATCTAACTATATCTCCCTCATGTGCTTATCCAGCTTCCCCTTAAAGGCACCCATGCTATTCACCTCAACTACTCCTTGTGGGAGCGAGTTCCACATTCTAACCACTCTTTGGGTAACAAAGTTTCTCCTGAATTCCCTATTGGATTTATTAGTGACTATCTTATATTTATGGCCCCTGGTTTTGGTTTCCCCCACAAGTGGAAACATCTTCCACACTATTAAACCCCTCTCTGCCTGAGAAGTGCCTCAATATTCCAAGAATTTCAGGCCCATTGTTTTTACAAACCTATTAAAACATTGAATATACATAATAGATACATATCCTTCAGTACAAGAATGTAATGTGATAGTTGTATATTAAGAGCTCTGACTGTATGCCTTAAGGGCACACATATCTGTTAACTCTCAAATAAGTTGAATTTTTTACAAAGCAAAAATAGGTTGAAGTTGAAGTGCAGCCAACTGCAATTTAATATGAGTTTTATTTTTTGTCCCAGAAGCGAGTTTGTAATTTTGGGACACAGTCCGTATGCAGAGCCTGCCACATATTTGTGCCGGTATGCTACAGACCTTTGCATAACATGTTGTCCTTCCATTGCAGCTAATCAACAGTTGAATCATCTACTAAATAACAGTATTATTTCAGAATGCTTTTTCTGATGTAGCTGCTTCCTCAAAAGATTTATATTGATGCTTAATTGCTTCAGTGGGTAATCCCAGAGAAAAACATTTTTAAATGAAATCAGTGAGCGTTTAGGAAATTATCTTCTTTATACAATAAAAAAAAAGGTGAGATTTTGGCCCGTGACATCCACATGGTGAGATGCACCGCTTTTACATCAATGATTTAGACTTTAATGTAGGGGGTATGATTAAGAAGTTTGCACATGGTGCAAAAATTGGCCATGTGGTTTGTTGAATCCGTGATTCTTAAAGTATGATGTTTTCCCAATAACTAGACAGAGGCTGTAAGTTAACAATCAACATGTGTTTACTGGAGGAGGGTAGTCTAAAGACTAACAGTACAGAGGCATGCTCAAGGCTTATATACAGGTGTGGTCACTGCCGGTACTACATTATATAGGAGCTGTAAAAGTAGTTCTCTCTTAAAGGTACATACACTACAATTCCTCCCCTTTTAGATTAGCAGTACCCATAACATTCAAATAACAGTTAACACTTTAACATGCACATTAAACTGAAATAGTCCATTTATAGATTCAGTCTTTGGGGCGGCTTCCTGATCCTTTCTGGATAGCGCCTTTCCTGAGGTTCTTGTTCTTGGTGCGGAGGCGATTCTGGCCCCCTTTCGTCGGGTAGTTCATCAGTTTCCGCTGCTACTGTTTCTGAGGTAGATGCTACCGGTATGTCGGGTTCATCCCCAGGTACGCGAGACATGGGGTTGACTCGTTTCTGTGATGCTAGGATCTGGTCGACATGGCGTCTCACAATGTTCTCCCCGACATCCACTGTGTACATTAATGGCCCCTGCCGTGTGCATATTGTTCCGGGTTGCCATTTCTCTGTTCGGTAGTCATGGGCCAAGACTGGTTGTCCTACATTGAAGCTCCTTGTCGGCTTCTCATTGATGTGCTGGAATTGCTTATCCTCAACATTTCTTCACACATTTGGTCTGAGCAAATCCAGACGAGATCTCAACCTTCGGTTAAAGAACATCATGGCCGGGGTCTGGTTAGTAACTGCATGTGTCGCATTTCTGTAGGCTAACAGGAAATTGTCCACCTTATGCTGTAGTGGAATTTCATCATCGCACATGGCCCTTATCGCCTTTTTAAAGGTTTGTACGAACCTCTCAGCCAATCCATTTGTGGCTGGATGATACGGGGCGGATGTGTAATGCCTTACCCCATTCCTTCTCATAAATTTCCGAAACTCTTCGGACACAAACTGTGGTCCGTTATCAGAGCAAATCTGCTCTGGCAAGCCGTTCCTGGCAAATATGGTCCGCAGGACTGCAATCGTTTTCTCTGTAGTGGTTGAGGACATTTTGATCACCTCAGGCCATTTCGAGTGTGCATCCACTGCTATTAAGAACATTGAGTCCATGAATGGACCAGCAAAATCAATATGCACCTGTTGCCATGGAGAGGAGGGCCACTCCCATGGGTGTAGAGGGGCATGTGGTGGTGCATTTTGGACCTTCTGGCATCCTGAGCAGCTCTTTGTTAGGTCCTCGATTTGTTGATCGATCCCCAGCCACCACACATAAGCCCTAGCAAGGCTTTTCATTTTCACCCCTCCCAGGTGGCCTCGTGAAGCTCATTGACCACTCTCTCCCTTAACTTGGGTGGAATTACCACTCGGGATCCACACATCACTGTCCCCTGGCATACTGACAGCTGTTCTCTTCTGGAGGAGAATGCTGGCAACAGTGAGTCGCCATGTGTTGGCCATCCCTTCACCGTCAAATCATATACCCGAGACAGTGTCGCATCATTGCGGGTCTCCTTCTCTATATCCGCGTTAGTTACTGGCAATCGTTCAATTATCGACGAATAAAATATTTTGATAGGGTCCACTGCTGGTGCTTCCTCCACAGTAGGCAGTGGCAGGCACGATAGCCCATCATCGTTTCCATGCTGTTTCGTGCCATTATACTCTATTTCATATTGGTTCGCCCCTAGAAAAAGGGACCATCTTTGTAGCCGTTGTGCAGTCATCACCGGAGCGCCCTTCTTATGATTAAAGATGGAGACAAGTGGTTGATGGTCAGTCAGCAAGGTGAACTTCTGCCCATGCAGATAGTGGTTGAATTTTGTTACTCCCCATACTAGACTGAGGGCCTCCCTGTCGATCTGGGTGTAGTTGCGCTCGGCTGAGGTTAGTGACCGAGACGCAAAGGCTACTGGCCTCTCCAACCCGTCTGGGAATTTGTGCGACAGCACCGCTCCAATACCATAGGGTGATGCATCACATGCCAACCGAATTGGTAGTGCTGGGTTGAAATGGGCCAACACCTCTTTTGATGTGGTCAATTCTTTACACTCTGGAAAGCTCATTTACATTCGTCATTCCACTTCCATGGTACCCCCGTTTGCAGTAGGGTGTTCAGTGGGTGTAATACTGTAGACAAATTTGGTAAGAACTTATGGTAGTAGTTCACCAGCCCAAGGAACGACCTCAGTTGTGACACATTTTCCGGTGCTGGAGCCTTGACTACTGCCTCAATCTTTTCAGGGGACTTATGTAACCCCTCTTCATCAATGACGTGGCCACAATACGAGATCTGCTTCTGGAAAAACTCGCACTTGTGGCGATTAGCTCGTAGCCCATATTCCTTTAATCTAGTGAGCCCCTTCTCCAGGTTGGCGAGGTGATCACTGTCATTTTCGCCCGTGACCAGGATGTCATCCAAATAACACTGGGTCCCTGGAATCCCTTGCAGGACTTGATCCATTGCCCTTTGCCAAATAGCCGGAGCCGATGCTACCCCGAACACCAGCTGGTTGTATTGGTAGAGACCTTTATGAGTGTTGATCGTGAGGTATTGTTTCGAGGCTTCTTCTACCTCCATTTGCAGGTACGCCTGGGCCAGATCAATTTTGGTGAAGTGTTTACCTCCAGATAGCGAGGCGAAAATATCCTCAATCCGTGGAAGTGGATATTGTACCGTATGAAGGACTGGGTTCACTGTCACCTTAAAATCCCCACAGATGTGGACCTTCTTTGGTTCCCCAGGCGTATTACTCAACGACCTCTTCATTACAGGAATGATGGGTGTAGCCCACTCGCTCCAGTCTACTTTTGACAGTACTTCTGAACGTTCCAACCCTTCCAGCTCTGCTTCGACGGCTGGTCGGATCGCATAAGGCCTTAAAAAACTTTGGGCTTGCATTTTCCTCTATTTTAATCATCGCTGTTATGCCTTTTAGTGTTCCGAGTCCCTCCTGGAACACTTCTTGTGCATCAGTTAGCATTTTTGACAGTCGTCCAGGTGTGATGTCGTCATCCTTTTTGGCCTCAACCTTCAGTGCCTGTGTGAAATGCCAATCTAATTGTATCTTCCGGATCCATTCACGTCCTAATAATGGTGGTCCTCCATCTGGTAATACATATAGGTCCATTATAGGTATTTGCTGGCCTTTGTATATCACTTTCACCCTTATTTTTCCTTTGGGGTAGACTTTTTGCCCCGTGTACGTCTTCAAGACAATCTCTGTAGCTTTCAAGGGTATATGCGAAAATAGCCGCTTGTAGTCACTTTGGTTTATGACTGTTAGGGCTGATCCTGTGTCCAATTCCATTTTCACTTGGACTCTGTCTATCTTGAGTGTGACCCAGATAGTCTGGTGATCCTCCATTTTGATTACCTTATGTAGTTTCAGACAACCCAGCTCCTTGCTTCCGGAGTCTGTATCACTTTTCTGTTCATCTGAACTACTGTCCATCACCTTATGTACCTTTTTGTACTTCTCCTGTGGAGATTTCTTGCTGCTGGTTTCCTTCCCTGACCTGCAGACTCTTGCTATGTGTCCTGCTTTTCCACACTGTCTGCACACTTGGTCCTTGAACCAATAATCCTTCGGGTCGTGTGTTGTTCTGCCGCAGCGATAACACTTCCCTGCTCCATATGACATTTCATTGGTGCCATATTCTTGCGGTCTCCGTTGTATCTCTGCAGCGCCCCGTGCGGCTGCTTCGTGTGATACTGCCATGCTGAAAGCCTTGTCCAGCGTAAGATCCTTTTCTGATAGAAGCCGTTTCTGCGTTCCTTCACTTTGAAGCCCACACACAAACTTGTCCCTTAACGTATCTGCTAGTCCCAATCCAAACTGGCAGTGTTTCGATAGCTTGCGCAGTTCCGTTAAATACTCAGCATTACTTTCGTCTTTATGCTGGTTCCTTTTGTGGAACTTAAATCTTTCTGCTATCAGCAGCGGTGTGGGGTCTAAGTGGTCCTGTAGGATTTCTGCTATTCTTTCGAAATTCTTATCCACGGACTTCTCTGGGGTTATTAGGTTTTGCAGTAAGCCATAAGTTTTTGCACCCATGGAATTCAACAAAACCAGTGCTTTCTTAGCATCTGGCACTTCATTCGCCCTGCAGTGCACCTCAATGCGTTCCACATATGTCGCCCAATCTTCGACTCCATTGTCGAACGCAGTGATACTGCCACTCTTCGGCATCCCTGGGTGTGATTAACTGTCTAAAATGGTGTCTCCCGCGCTCTCCCTTCTTCTCCGCTGGCACAAAATGGCATCTCCCGTGCTTTCCTTTCTTCCCGCGCTCGCCCTTCTCCTCCACTGCGGCTTCTAAAATGGCGTCTCCCGCGCTCTCCCTTCTTCTCCGCGGCTCAATGGCGTCTCCCGCGCTTCCTTTCTTTCCCCCGTGGACGCTGTTCAGCCTTGAGCCCTGGCTGTGCTCTGCGCGTTCTCCTGTGCGCTTCTCTCGTTGCCGCCGCTCGGTCCTGAACCCCGGCTGCTGCTTTACCCTCTCTCTCTCTTTTTGTTTTCCGTCGACGCCGCTCGGTTTTCAACCACCGGCTGCGCCCTGTGCGCTTTACCCTCTCTCTTACCCCGTCGACGCTGCTCGGCCTTTTCTGTGCAGTCGGTCGGCTCCAGCCGCCGCTGTCCGGGAAGCGTCTGCGCTGTACCTGTTGCCAGTCTGTTGCTGGATCGTCGTGGCTGCAGAACTAAGCCCAGCTCTCAACAGCCTCCCCTGCAATGTTCACTCTCTGCCGGACGACTGGGCGGTTGCTCGTGGTCGACGCCCGTGCTTCTGGCCTCGACTTTCTTCCACCGCCCTCCCAGAGCGAATCCTTGAAAGGAAATGCAGAGTTGCAGGTAGATTCGAATCGACCTCGTCGCCACTGTTGAATCCGTGATTCTTAAAGTATGATGTTTTCCCAATAACTAGACGGAGGCTGTAAGTTAACAATCAACAGGTGTTTACTGGACGAGGGTAGTCTAAAGACTAACAGTACAGAGGCATGCTCAAGGCTTATATACAGGTGTGGTCACTGCCAGTACTACAGTATACAGGAGCTGTAAAAGTAGTTCTCTCTTAAAGGTACATACACTACATGGTTGATAGTGAGGAAGAAAGCTTCAGACTGCAGGAAGATATCAATGGACTGGTCAGGTGGGCAGAAAAGTAACAAATTGAATTCAATCCAGAGAAGTGTGAGGTAATGCATTTGGCAAGGGAATACACAATAAATGGTAGGATACTGTGAACTGTACAGGAATAGAGGGACCTTAGAGTGCATGTCCACCGATCCCTGAAGGTAGCAGGACAGGTAGATAAGGTGGTTAAGGAGGCATACGGGATACTTGCCTTTATTAGCCAAGGCATAGAATATAAGAGCAGGGAAGTTATGCTTGAATTGTATAAAACACTAGTTAGGCCACAGCTAGAGTACTGTGTACAGTTCTGGTCACCACATTACAGGAAGGATGGGATTATACTAGGGCGAATACAGAGGAGATTTACGAGGATGTTGCCAGGACTGGAGAATTTTAGCTATGAGGAAAGATTGGATAGGCTGGGGTTTTTTTTCTTTGGAAGAGAGGAGGCTGAGGGTAGACTTAATTGAGATGTATAAAATTATGGGGAGCCTGGATAGAGTGGATAGGAAGGAGCTATTTCCCTTAGCAGCGAGATTAATAACCAGGGGGCATAGATTTAAAGTAATTGGTAGACTGATTAGAGGGGAGTTGAGGAGACATTTTTTCACCCAGCGGGTGGTGGGGGCCTGGAACTCACTACCTGAAAGGGTGGTAGATGCAGAAACACTTATTGCATTTAAAATGTACTTGGATATGCACTTGAAGTGCTGTAACCTTCAGGGCTACGGAGCAAGAGCTGGAAAGTGGGATTAAGTTGGATAGCTCTTTTTCGGCCGCCACAGATACGATGGGCTCGATTTTGCCAGGCCCGAGGAGGTGGGATTGGAGGCGTGTGAGTTGGTAAAATCGCAAAAAATGACGGGCAGGCCCGATCCTGCCTCCATCCCGCCTCCGAGCAGTTTTCCCACATGCGAGTTTTCTGACCCCATTTCCATCCCGCCTCCAAGAGGCAGGATAGGCCCTTAAGGTCCTTGACAACCATTTAATTGCCTCTATAATCCCATTTTGAGAGGCTTTTTTGATTTTAACACTTTTCCCACGTGCTGCACGCCTCCTCTGGAACACGCCAGTGAATCCTGGCGGCATCACAAGTGGATTGCTTACTAACAGCTGCAGCTCCACCATTACAAAGGAGTTTCCAGCAGTCATCATTTGCAGGTGGCAGAACTTTGTTGTCTCAGGTCTGGGGGAACTTTTAGCAGGCATACCCATTGTTGTGGAAGTTTGGAGCCTGACACCCATCTCCAGTGTGACTTCCTGGGAAACCCCTCTCCCCATCTTGAATAAGCGCTTCCTCAACTGAGGTATATACCAGAAGAATGGGAACTATTTACTTCCTTTCCTCCTGGACATCAGATTCGGGCGAAGACCAGCCGCGGCAGCAGCAGAACCCTGAACAACAGCAGCTCCAACTGCAGGAGCAACAGCAGGAGCTCCAAGCTGCTGCTCACCCACCTGAAGCTGCACAGGCCAGAAGGCGCCAGCGCATGGAAGCACGTCGGCGCAGGAGATACCCCCAAAACAGGGTCTACAGACAGAGGATCAGCTACCTCAACATGACTGAGCAGCAGTGCCAAAGGAGGCTCCGACTTTCGCGACAGGTAGTGGCTGACATCTGCGCAATGCTGCAGCAAGACCTGGAGCCCAGAGGAGCAGGTGGACACCCCTTACCAGTGGCCGTCAAAGTCACCACCGCATTCAACATTTTTGCTTCAGGTTAATTCCAGGGATCAGCAGCAGACATCAGCGGCGTCTCCCAGGCGGCTGCACACACTTGCATCACGCAGGTAACTGATGCCCGCTTTGCCATCGTGCACAATTACATCAATTTCTCCAAGGATCAAGCTAGTGTAACTGCGCATGCGGTTGGGTTTGACAATCTGGCAGGCTTTCCAAGGGTGCAGGGCATTGTTGACTGCACACATATGGCCCTTAAGGCACCCCATCACAATCCAGGTATTTTTGTCAACCGCAAGGGCTTCCACTCCCTCAACGTACAGCTGGTGTGTGACCACAAGAAGGAAATTTTGCATGTTTGTGCCAAGTACCCTGGCAGTTGCTTTGACTTCTTCATCCTGCACCAGTCTAGTGTGCCTCCGCTCTTCAGTCCACCAGACCAACTTTTCGGATGGCTACTTGAAGACAAGGGGTATCCCCTGAAGATGTGGCTAATGACGCCGTTGAGGAGCTCATCCACCGAAGCTAAGCCACACTACAACTCCAGCCACATTTCCACCAGATCCATAATCGAGCAAACCATCGGCTTGCTGAAGATATGCTTCAGATGCCTGGATAGATCAGGTGGAGCCTGCAGTACTTAGTAGCCAGGGTCTCCAGAATGGTTGTGGTTTGCTGTGCACTTCACAACATGGCACAGCATCGTGGCTTGCAGATGCCTGAGGAACAAGTGGCTCATCACATAGCCTCCTCAGATGAGGAGGAGGAGGAGGAGAGCGACAACGAACAGCTTGCAGAGGCGCATCAACCAGCAGCAGCAGCATGCAAGCACATTGCTGCCCGGGATGCATGGCACGCACTCATTTTGGCCAGATTTACTTAGCCTGCACAATCAAGCACTTTTGCCTCGCACCTTCTTCTCAGACCATCGACAATGGCCAAGAACCTGCGGATTCCTATCACTCTGACCACCATACTGACAATTGCAAGTCATCCTAAGCCCTCAATGTGGAAGTCCCATTAGTGAAATGACAGACGCCAAAACTGCAACAGCTTGCCATCAGAATTTTTAATGACAATAGCCAACTGATGGCTTTTCAAAATTAAACATAACATTACACCCAGGTGGCTACCCTTGTGACTACTTGTGTAGTATCTTCCTCTTATGCGTGCTCCTACGTGGTGCTTCCCCTGTGGCTTCAGCAGATGTGGAGGCCCCTTGCTCACTTTCTTGCTGTTCCTGTCTCAACACCTTTGGCGGGCTTCCTCTGGGGTTGCGAACCTGTGAGGGCTCGGCAACAGTCTGCTGCTCCTGCGGCTGTGCAGGGGTTGAGGCGCCGATCTCAGTTGGGTGGGGACTCTGGTGGGGCTCTGACCGAGGGCTTTGCAGTGGCATGGTCGTGTGAGCGCTTGGAGAGGAGCCCCCACTTCCTTGTTGTCTGCCACCAACATCCCTCTCATGGGTCAGCCCAACTTCAGAGCTAGCAAGTGGCTTGACAGCACCTTGCTGCACTTCAAGGGGGCCATGAGGACCCGTTTCTGTACTGGAAGTCCTACTCCCGAGGACTTGCATGAAGGCCTGGTTTGTTTGCTCAATAGCTGACCATCGCTCCTCAAGAGATGTCAGTCTATTCTGAACAATTACCATGTTTTCCATACCCTGGTGACTAAGCTCCTTCATGGACGTAGCCATCCTCTCCTCTACCGTAGCCATCCTCTCCTCTACAGTAGCCAGCCTTACCATGGAGGTAGCCATCCTTTCCACGGAGGTTGCCATCCTTTCTGTGGTAATGCGTTCATGCGCCAACGCCTCCACAAAGGCTCTGCTCATTTTAGCGATGGACTCCTCCATTCGCTCCATACTCGCAGCGACCCTGGAGACAAAACCTGCCAGAGACTCCTGCACCTGTTCCTGGAGTTCCAGCACCGCTATCCTTCTGGATGGACCCGGAGGCACAGGGTCGACATGCAGCTGAGCCAAGCTGACAGAGTCCTGCGCCCTCCGACGAGGACTCTCCACTGCTGCCCCTGCCTCCACCATCTGCTGATGTTCACTTGTGAGCTGTGATACACCAGGTGACAACATTACTCTATCTAGCGAGGGTCCCACCGAAGTGTGAGTGTCTGCGCTGGTGCTGGGTGCGCTGAATTCTGCTGATGCTGCACCCTCAGAGGTTGCAGCTTCCTCTGAGGAGTCTGGAGGCTCAGGCTGTTCCGCCTGGATAATGGGGGTGGGGGCTGTCGATGGTCCTGTGGGGGAGTAAAGGAAAGAGTTAGAGATGTGAGGTAAAGGTTACATGCACATTGAATATTGCTGATGATCATAAGTCAATCTGTTAGAACATCAGAATCATTATCAGTCACTCATGCAATGTCAATGAGAGAGATGCCAAACTATTCTGTCACCAGCTTGCTGTGATGCGCCTGTCTGTCCGTCCCCCACTTGGGAATCCTCCTCGATCCCGGCGATTTCCAGGACCGCCTCCTCTGAGGTGGTGAGCTGGGCTACTGAGGGTGGCCCTCCTCCTGTCCTTGCTCTTTCCCTCTTATTGTGGGCTCTCTTTTCCTACAATGAGGGACACAAGTGGAGTTTGAGTGAGAATGAGGGAGTGAATGTAGAGATTCCATAGCATAGATGCTTAGAAGGAGACAAAGGGCCTTCTCTCTGTGTGTTGTAAGTTGTCATTGCATCACAGTGATAGAGAGTGTGAGGGCTGCATGGTCGAATAGTTAAGTGAATGTGACCATAGAGAGAGAGGGAAAGGGTAAGGGTGCAGGGACGTAAGTGTCAAGTGGTATGTGGAGGAAGAGGTTGGCAAAGCAGAGTGCTGGTGAGGAGAGGCAATGGGGATCAGATTGAGGGTGATGGGAAAGTCATACTCACTTTTCCTGTGTGCAGAAGGTCATGAAACCTCTTCCTGCATTGCAGCCAGGTTCTGCGGCACTTAGAGATTGAGTTGCCCTCCTGGGCCACTTGCATCCACACAGCTTTAGTCTGCTGGGGAGGCTTCTTCCTCTCTGAGGAAGGGAATAGCACCTCCTTATTTGCTCTTGCTCCCTCCACCAGAGCTTGCAGGGCAGCGTCATCGAACCTTGGAGCACACTTTGGCTTACTGCTGGACATAGTTGCTGAATGAAGCAATCACAACAATGGGCATAAAGTTTAAAGTCTCCAGAAGAAGCAAGGCTGCTTGCAGGCCTTAAATCCAGCAACATTGATGACATCATCGGAGGCGACTTTCAGGATGGAAAGACTAATTGAGCCAGGGGTTCCCACACGCTGGAAATCAATTGCCCAATTAGGGGAAAATCGCCCTTTTTTCCCACATCACACTGGAGTCGGGTTCAGGACTCGAAAAACACCTGATATGCCCCCAGCCCGCCCAATGGCAAAATCGAGCCCGATGGGTCGAATGGCCTCCTTCTGTGCTGTAAATTTTCTATGATTCTATGAATGGAAAATGAGTTGCACCCGCCAATGATCTGGAGAGGCACTTACAACAGAATATCTTGAGTCAGCTGATTTGAATAGTGATTGGAGCAGTGATGGGGTAAAATGAATGTAAAAGGTGGGTAATGTGCTAGGGTGGTTTGAGATTAGAGTGCAGCCTTCAATATTTCACATCCAAGCTGCCATGGAAAGACATCACATCACATGGGCTTCATTTTTTGCTAACAAGTCAAATTCCCACTACAAATGTGTATTCTAATAGCTGAAAATAGGAAATGATGTTAGTCATCACTGAGTTGACTAAGGCTACAGGCACTTTTGTGTCAACATATAACAGTTTTTATGGTGGATTGATGTAGTTTGGTAGTAAGGGGGAAAAATTGGGTAACGTTGCTGGGGCGCTAATGTTAGCGCCCCAATAAAGTTAGCGCCCCCCCCCCATAAATTCAGTAGTAGCGCCCCAAGAAGGGGGTGGAGTGCTACTGGAAGCGCACCACCTCCTTCTTGGGGTGCTACTATTCAATGTTATGGTGCTACGTGTGGCAGCGCCACGCGCGGTGGCACATAGCGCCACGTCATTTCAGGCCTCCTCCCCTGATTAAAGGGGAGGGGCCTAGCGCTGCGCACTCCGGAGCCCTGCCGGACCACTGGGGAACAGGGTGTTGTGGAAACAGCCCGGCACTCAAGAGGAGCGATCGCGGCCGGCACCCCGCATAGAAATGTTAAAGTTGAGCAGGTGCTGCCAGTCAGCCAAAATAAAAATGGCCGCCCGACACCTGGCCTTTAAGTAGCGCCGCCGCATGCTACCGCCGCTGCAAAAACGCCCCTGATTCTGTCGGCCCCATCGCCTGGCGATAGCTCAAGGGGCGCAAGGGAAGTTTGCAGCCAAGGCGCAAACAGGGCGCTGCGCATGGCGATGGCGTCATCATCGCCGGCGCAGCAGAGCAGTGCACTACTAGCTACCACCACCGCTAACCCCCTACTGAACTTCGTGGGAGGCATTAGTGGCACCGCGCCCAGGTGCTAGGGGCTCTGCGCCCCCGGGGGCACTAATGAGAGACGCAAAGCAACCCAATTTCTCTCCCAAATCTCCAACATCCAGTTTAATCTGACTCTGGGACATCGTGGTTCCTTGGAGACGCTGTATCACATTGCTTGGCTTTTACACCATGTATAAATCCAGTGTGGTGTCGAGCAGCATTAAAAACTGATGTTGGCATAATTTACGTCAGAATGGTTATTGACAAGTTTTAGATAAACTTAACTGGAAGTGTGCTGTTTGCAGTCAATTTCCGAGGTCAGCTCATTGATGACACTTCAGGAACAGGTTCGGATACATGTAGGGAGCACACAATTGTGAGGGATGGAAAACTGCTTGTAAGTGAAATGTAAATGAATGGGACAATTAAAGTGGAGTGTCACAATAGGGGCACAAAAATTCTGAAAGACTTCGGAGTGGCTCAAAAAATATCTCAACCCATTAGCAGCTTTTACCAAGGCCGAAGGTGCATGAGACTTAGAAGTGAATGAGAATCGGGCAGGTTCATTAACAGGCGGGCAATCCACTCTGCTGGATTACCCCCGGGTGGTGAAGACGAAGATCTAACTCATGATGCTTGGGTGCTTGTGAGGCAGTGTCTCACAACACTAGATAAGAGGTATCCCATTAGCAAATCCATTGGTGCCAGTAATAGTGCTGTGGTCCATAAATAAATAATTTGGAATAATTGGAGAGTCTAGGTGCTAATTGGAAAAAAGATGATTAAAACAAACTTACTTTTCTATTCCTGTGCCCTTTCTATAAACCACACTTACTGCTGCCTAGTAATCCTGCACACCCATTTCCTGCATGTCGGAACAGTGTGAAATACCATGTAGGTTGAACATCCCCTGAAGTTTAATGGCCCAGAAATTTGGCTCTCCACGGGTGAGTACGCACGGGGTACTCACCTGTAAGCCCAATGGAAGTGCCGGTTTCCTGCATGCACTGCACATGCGCGGGAAACCGGCACTTCCGTTCCCCTGAAAGAAGGGGTTCAGAGGTCGAACGCATGCGCAGGAGAGGCAGCACAGTGCGCATCGAACTTGCGTTTTTTTTTTCAGGTTTTCCCGGGAAGGTAAGTCTCCAGAAGTTACACATATAAAAAATCAGTCACAAGGCCTGCTTTTTACAAGGTTTTAGCTCCGTTAGAAAATTAAATTATTTTTTTCAAAAATTTATATTATTGTTTAAAATAGTTATTTCATGTAATTTATAGTTTAATAGCTGGAGTGCCCGGCTGTGCGAGAGTTTTTTGAGGGCATGTTGTTGTTGGAAGAGAGAGAGAGACAGGGAAAGAGAGAGGGGGAAGGAGAGAGAGAGAAAGGGGGAAGGAGAGAGAGAGAGAGGGGGAAGGAGAGAGAGAGAGGGGGAAAGAGAGAGAGAGGGGGAACGAGAGAGAGAGAGAGAGGGGGAAGAGAGAGAGAGAGAGAGGGGGAAGGAGAGAGAGAGAGAGAGAGAGGGAAGGAGAGAGAGAGAGAGAGGGAAGGGAGAGAGAGAGAGACTGCTGGATTTACTTCGGGATTAGCCTGGAGAGAGAGGGGGGGGAAGGAGCACCTCAGGCCTGGCCCGATGGGAACCCTGCGAAGGAAGGAAGGAAGGAAGAAGGCGAGCTCTCCTCGCTCTCCCCCCCCCCTCACTCTTTCCCTCCCTCACCCTCTCTCTCTCCCTCCCCCTGTCTCTCCTGCTTACTCTCTCTCCCTCCCTGCCCCTCTCCTCTCCCCTCTCCCCTCCCTCCCCCCTCTCCCTCCTCCCCTCCCCCTCCCTCCCTCTCCTCACCCTCCCTCCCCCTCTCCTCACCTCTCCCTTCCCCCTCTCTTCTCCTCCCTCCCCCTCTCCTCTTCCTCCCTCTCTCCTCTCCCTCCTCCCTCTCCTCTCCCTCCCCCCTCTCC